>NC_135817.1:84146439-84166439 GCF_964213995.1 Mustelus asterias
ACATCCCGAAGCCAGTGTGCACAGAGCAAGTTTCCACAAACAGCAAGAAGAGAGATGGTCAGACTGTCAGATTGAATTGTGTCGGCTGAGGGAGGAATCTTAACCCGGCTGACGGGGGTGGCGGGGGGGGGCATTGCCTTGTTCTTTTTCAGATAATACAATGGACTTATTTGCATCTAGCTGGGCAGATAGGGCCTTAGTTTATTCAAAAGATGGCACTTTTGACAGTGTATCGCTCCCCCAGCACCCCCAGCACTGAAGTGCCAGCATCAGGTTAGGGCCACAGGTTTTTGGAGTAAGACTTGAGCCCATAGGAACATGGGAGTTCGGAGCAGGAGTAGGCCATTCAGCCCTTTGAGCCTGCTGTGCTGTTCAGTGACTCAGAGCTGATCTGGTTATGGTCTCAACTTCACTTTGCTGTCTGCCCCCCATGACCCTTGACTCTCATCAGTCAAAGATCTGCCGAACTCTGCCTTAAATATTTTGAGTGACTCAGCCTCTGCTGCTTTCTGTGGAAGGAAATTCCACACATTAACAACCCTTTGAGAGAAAAAAAATTCTCCTAATCTCCGTCTTAAACGGTAGACCGCTATTCTGAAACTATGTCTCCTGGTTCTAGCCTCACCCACAAGTGGAAACATCTTGTACCGATCCTATCAAATCCCCTCAGGATCTTATATCTTTAGGGGCGGGTCGGTGGCACAGTGGTTAACACTGCTGCCTCACAGCGCCAGGGACCTGGCTTCAATTCCGGCCTCGGCTCACTGCCTGTGTGGAGTTTGCACGTTCTCCCCGTGTCTGCGTGGGTTTCCTCCGGGTGCTCTGGTTTCCTCCCATAGTCCAAAGATGTGTGGGTTAGGTGGACTGGCCATGTCAAATTGCCCCTAGTGTGAGGGAGATTAACAGGGTAAATGTGTGGGGTTACGTGAATAGGGCCCGGGTGGGATTGTGGTCGGTGCAGACTCGATGGGCCGAATGGCCTCCTTCTGCACTGTAGGGATTCTATGATTCTATGAAGATCACCTCTCATTCCTCTAAACTCCAATGCCTTCAGTCTTGAAGTATTGCCTTTGAGCATTTTTGATGCTATATGTTCATGGGATCTGGGTGTCGCTGGCTAGGCCAGCATTTGTTGCCCATCCCTAATTGCCCTTGAGGGGTCATTTAAGAGTCAACCACATTACTGTGCTCTGGAGTCACCTGGCTCTGTCAGGCCAGGTAAGGACGGCAGGTTTCCTTCCCTAAAGGACATCAGTAAACCAGATGGGTTTTTCTGACAATCAATAAAGGTTTCATGGTCGTCATTAGACATTTTCAATTCCCAATTTTTATTATTGAATTCAAGTTTCACGACCTGCTATGGTGCGATTTGAACCCGGGTCCCTGGAACTTTACTCTGGGTCTCTGGATTACTAGTTCATTGGCAATACATCCAAGTCACCACCTCCTGACAGTGAAGCCCCAAAACTGCCCAAATGCTCATTCCTCAGTTGTGAATCTCGACAATAAATGGCTGGCAAGCTATTTGAGCAAGGCAGGCAGTGCAGCCGATCTGGCCCTGCCCTCACCTCACCTACATCTTGAGGGCGGGAGAGGGCCCTCCGAGTTGTGAATGGTGTCTGGAGAGAGCCCCATGGTCGGCTTATGATGAAAGTGAGGAGGTGTGGGATAGAGGGAAAGTTGGCCGATTGGATAGGTAACTGGCTGTCTGATCGAAGACAGAGGGTGGTGGTGGATGGAAAATTTTCGGATTGGAGGCAGGTTGCTAGCGGAGTACCGCAGGGATCAGTGCTTGGTCCTCTGCTCTTTGTGATTTTTATTAATGACTTAGAGGAGGAGGCTGAAGGGTGGATCAGTAAATTTGCTGATGACACCAAGATTGGTGGAGTAGTGGATGAGGTGGAGGGCTGTTGTAGGCTGCAAAGAGACATAGATAGGATGCAAAGCTGGGCTGAAAAATGGCAGATGGAGTTTAACCCTGATAAATGTGAGGTGATTCATTTTGGTAGGACTAATTTAAATGTGGATTACAGGGTCAAAGGTAGGGTTCTGAAGACTGTGGAGGAACAGAGAGATCTTGGGGGTCCATATCCAAAGATCTCTAAAGGTTGCCACTCAAGTGGATAGAGCTGTGAAGAAGGCCTATAGTGTGTTAGCTTTTATTAACAGGGGGTTGGAGTTTAAGAGCCATGGGGTTATGCTGCAACTGTACAGGACCTTGGTGAGACCACATTTGGAATATTGTGTGCAGTTCTGGTCACCTCACTATAAGAAGGATGTGGAAGCGCTGGAAAGAGTGCAGAGGAGATTTACCAGGATGCTGCCTGGTTTGGAGGGTAGGTCGTATGAGGAAAGGTTGAGGGAGCTAGGGCTGTTCTCTCTGGAGCGGAGGAGGCTGAGGGGAGACTTTAATAGAAGTTTATAAAATGATGAAGGGGATAGATAGAGTGAACGTTCAAAGACTATTTCCTCGGGTGGATGGAGCTATTACAAGGGCCATAACTATAGGGTTCATGGTGGGAGTAATAGGCTCTTTACGCAGAGAGTGGTTGGGGTGTGGAATGGACTGCCTGCAGTGATAATGGAGTCAGACACTTTAGGAACATTTAAGCGGTTATTGGATAGGCACATGGAGCACACCAGGATGATAGGGAGTGGGATAGCTTGATCTTGGTTTCAGATAAAGCTCGGCACAACATCGTGGGCCGAAGGGCCTGTTCTGTGCTGTACTGTTCTATGTCTATGTTCTAGATTGACTTCCCTCCCAAACCCATGGGTGCTGAGGCCAATGGTGGAATCCCAGCTGAGATGAGCTGACTGGACACAGATAGGGATGCCTGCTGAACTTGTTGTAGGAGTGATGTCTGTCCTGTATATCGAAACATTTGGAACCAAGGCCACCGCAGACAGACTGTGCGTGTCCTCTCTAATACACGATATCCATTTTGTTTTAGTTAGTTTTGTATTGTACAGAGGGCTTGAAGGACAAGATTCAAAGCTTCACGGGCATGAGTATAACTGTCGAGCTCCTGACTGGCCGGCTAAAAACTCCGAAAAACTTGAATCAATTGAAAACTCTGCTGCCTCTGAGTCTAACTCAGATCCAAGTCCCATCCACCCACATTTGTGCACTCGTTGTCCTACAGTGATTGTCAATGCCACATTTTAAAATGCTCTCCCTTGTGTTCATGGGCGGCACGGTGGCACGGAATTTAGCACTGCTGCCCCAAGGCGCCAGGGACCCGGGTTCAATTCCCGGCTTGGGTCGCTGTCTGTGTGGAGTCTGCATGTTCTCCCCATGTCTGCGTGGGTTTCCTCCGGGTGCTCCGGTTTCCTCCCACAGTCCGGAAGACGTGCTGGTTAGGTGCATTGGCCGTGCTAAGTTCTCCCTCAGTGTACCCGAACAGGCACTGGCGTGTTGCGACCAGGGGACTTTCACAGTAACTACATTGCAGTAAGCCTACTCATGATGCTCTTAAATAAAGTTTAAACAAATCCTTTCCTGGGTGGAATTTTCCGATCCCAGCGAAGTCTTTTTGAATGTCTCGCTGCGTTTTACGTACTGCCCTGTGACAGGGCGCTTAAATTTCACCCCCTGCCTCTGTCAACTCCTCCAGTCCGACAAACGGCAACAATTATTACATTTATATAGCACCTTTGACATAGTAAAATGTCATACAGCAGCATTATCAAACAATATTTGACACTAAGCTCAGAAGGAGCTTGAAGGTCGGGTAAATGGTCAAAGTTTAGTGAGCATCTTAAAGGAGGTAAGGAGCAGAGGTTATAGAGTCATAGAATGTTACAGCATGGAAACAAGCCCTTCGGCCCAACTTGTCTATGCTGCCCAGTTTTTATCACTAAGCTGGTCCCAACTGCCCGTGTTTGGCCAATATCCCTCCATACCCAGCTTACCCATGTAATGGAAAGAAAATGCATACAAAGTGGCAAAGATTAGTGGGAACCGAGAGGATTGGGAAATCTTTAAAGGTCATCAGAAAGCTACGAAAAAAGCTATAAAGTAAAGTAAGATGGATTATGAGAGTAAACTAGCTCAGAATATAAAAACAGATAGCAAAAGTTTCTACAAATATATAAAACGATAAAGAGTGGCGAAAGTAAACATTGGTCCTTTAGAGGACGAGAAGGGGGATGTAATAACTGGAAATGAGAAAGTGGCTGAGGCATTGAACAGGTATTTTGTGTCGGTCTTCACAGTGAAAGACACAAATAACATGCCAAACATTGATGACAGGAAGGCTATGCAGGTGAGAACCGAGAAACTATCATTATCACGAAAGATGTAGTGTTGGGCAAGTTAATGGGGCTAAAGGTAGACAAGTCTCCTGGTCCAGATGGAATGCATCCCAGGGTACTAAAAGAGATGGCGGGAGAAATAGCAAATGCACTAGTGGTAATTTACCAAAATTCGCTGGACTCTGGGGCTATACAATAAATGGCAGAACCATCAGGAGTATAGACACACAGAGGGACCTGAGTGTACAAGTCCACAGATCCTTAAAGGTGGCAACACAGGTGGAGAGGGTGGTCAAGAAGGCATATGGCATGCTTGCCTTTATTGGACGGGGCATAGAATATAAAAGTTGGCATATGATGTTGCAGCTGTATAGGACGATGGTTAGGCCACATTTGGAATACTGCGTCCAGTTCTGGTCGCCACACTACCAGAAGGACATGGAGGCTTTGGAGAGAGTACAGAGAAGGTTTACCAGGATGTTGCCTGGTATGGAGGGTCTTAGCTATGAGGAGAGATTGGGTAAACTGGAGTTGTTCTCAGGTTATCCATTGAATACAGGAGTTGGAACGTCTTGTTGAAGTTGTACAAGACATTGGTAAGGCCACACTTGGAATACTGTGGAAAGACGGTGTGACTCTCAGCTGCTCTCCAAGGGTAACATGGGATGGGCAATAAATACTGGCCAGCCAGTGATGCCAATGTCCCATGAATGAGCAAAACGAAGGAATAAAAAAAATGTCAAAGCTGACCATAGGATCCCCACAGGGCAGAAGGAGCCCATTCGGCCCATTGAGTCCACAATGGCAACAAGCCCATCCAGGTCCCTCTCCCGTAACCCCACAAAATTACCCCACCAATCCCTCGAACCTACACTTCTCGGCACACTAAGGGGCAATTTAGCATGGCCAATGCACCTAACCCACACATCTTTGGATTGTGGGAGGAAACCCACGCAGACACGGGGAGAATGTGGGGAAAGCTCAGGCAGCTGCTGCTGGGTTTCTTGCTGAGGGGAACGGGAGACTCACTGGGAGTCTGGATGATGTTTGGAGGGCTGGACAAGCTCGGTTTATCTGGTGACACGTGTGCGGAGGTCATTGACCTTTTGTGCTGAGTGTTTTCCGCATTTTCTGTTTAGATTTCAGATTTGCAACATCTGCGGTATTTTGCCCTCTGCTCTGTGATGGCCACTTGCAAGTGTGGTTCGTTTCAATTTAGAATGAGAAAATAATTATCACTCAATTTTCTGTTAACAAAGCCCACTTGTGTGGATAGTAAGAGCATGTTATTGAAGGTGAATTGGTTGGTGCTAATTTACTGGAAGGTTTTGTCATTTTTAAACATGTAAGTGAAACCAGGAATCATACACCAATTGAGTGGGCGGGACGGTGGCACAGTGGTTAGCACTGCTGCCTCACAGTGCCAGGGACCTGGGTTCGATTCCCGGCTTGGGTTACTGTCTGTGAGGAGTTTGCACGTTCTCCCCGTGTCAGCGTGCGTTTCCTCCGGATGCTCCGGTTTCCTCCCACAGTCCAAAGATGTGTGGGTTAGGTTGATTGGCCATTCTAAATTGACCATAGTGTCAGGGGATTAGCAGGGTAAATATGTGGGGTCATGGAAATAGGGCCTGAGTGGGATTCTGTTTGGTGCAGACTCGATGGGCCGAATGGCCTCCTTCTGCACTGTAGAGATTCTATCGATTCTATGGAATGCACCACCGTTAGTTCAAGATATTCTCATTTGTACACGGGATTGTTGTTTGCAGTGCTTGTGGGGTTCAGGTCATTTGGATGTTGCAGTGCAGATATTGCATAGGGTCAGGTCCAAAGCAGCTTGCTGCATAATATGGACAATCAAGTTGTGTGTAATTGCCTGACAAAGCTGTGGTTGGAGAGGTCACACTGAAACCTGAGTATTCGATGGGCTTTATAATTAGAGATATGGGGTGGACTTTTACTGACCCGCCCGCCACGGGAATCTCAGCGGGCGGGACACAAACCATCCAAAGGTCTGTTGACCTTGGGTGGGGGTTTTCCGGTCACGGGGTGAGCGAGGCTGGAAAATCCCACCCAGGGAGTACAAAGCGCCAAGGTGTTTTGCTAAACTAACATGAAACAGTTTGACCCCACTGTGACTAGTGTTCCCAATTCTGGGCACTTCAAAGATGTGAAGGAGAGGGCAAAAGAGGGAGGGGATTGGTGGATTAAAGGGCCAAGAAATAAAGGAAACACCAGGGCCCATAATTTTGCTCCTTGGGCCTAGCTAACTGGCCAGTAGTTTCCTGCTTTCTGTCACCTCCTTACTTGATTAGCTCTTGGGATTTGCAATTCAGTCAACTTTTAAAAATAAAGGAAAAAAGAACAGCGTCCGCCATGGCTCAGTGAGTAGCTTTCGTGCCCTGGAGTCAAAAGATTGTGAGTTCAGGTCGCCTGTCAGAGACCTGAATGTACAAATCCAGGCCAACACTCTCAGCACTGGGGGATTGTGTAACGCTGTCTTTCGTATGAGACATTCCACCGCCTGCCTCGAGGTGAGTGAGAAAGGTCCCATAGCATTGAGGAAGAGGCCAGAGAGTTCTTTCCAGTGTTTTGGGCCATTATCAATTGCTCAACCAAGATCAGTTAAATAGATTACCCAGTCATTTTTGCGGGAGCTTGCTCTGCATAAATTGGCATGTCACATTTCCTCCATAAATATGAGGTTATCCACTTTGGAAGCAAAAACAAGAAGGCAGATTATGACCTGAATGGCTGTAAATTGGGAGAGGGGAGTGTGCAGCGGGACCTGGGTGTCCTTGTGCACCAGTCGCTGAAGGTAAGCATGCAGGTGCAGCAGGCGGTAAAGAAGGCAAATGGTATGTTGGCCTTCATTGCGAGAGGTTTCGAGTACAGGAGCAGGGATGTGTTGTTGCAATTATACAGGGCCTTGGTGAGGCCACACTGAGAGTATTGTGTGCAGTTTTCGTCTCCGTTTCTGAGGAAGGATGTTCTTGCTCTCGAGGGAGTGCAGCGAAGGTCCAGGCTGATTCCGGGGATGGCGGGACTGATGCATGAGGAGAGATTGACTAGGTTAGGATTGTTTTCACTGGAGTTCAGAGAATGAGGGGGGATCTCACAGAGACTTATAAAATTCTAACAGGTCTGGACAGGGTAGATGCAGGGAGGATGTTCCCGATGATGGGGGAGTCCAGAACCAGGGGTCACAGTCTGAGGATTTGGGGTAAACATTTAGGATGGAGATGAGGAGACATTTCTTCACCCAAAGAGTGGTGAGCCTGTGGAATTCATTACCACAGGAAGTAGTTGATGCCAAAAAATTGAATGTATTCAAGAGGCGGCTGGATATAGCACTTGGGACGAATGGGATCAAAGGTTATGGGGAAAAAGGAAGAATAGGTTATTGCGTTGGACGATCAGCCATGATTGCGACGAATGGCGGAGTAGGCTTCCACCTGCTCCTATCTTCTATGTTTTTATGTTTTTATTCCAACAGTGACTATGCTTCAGAAATACCTCATTTATTGTCAAGCACTTTGTGGTGGTGGTGGATGGAAAATTTTCGGACTGGAGGCAGGTTGCTAGCGGAGTGCCACAGGGATCAGTGTTTGGTCCTCTGCTCTTTGTGATTTTTATTAATGACTTAGAGGAGGGGGCTGAAGGGTGGATCAGTAAATTTGCTGATGACACCAAGATTGGTGGAGTAGTGGATGAGGTGGAGGGCTGTTGTAGGCTGCAAAGAGACATAGATAGGATGCAAAGCTGGGCTGAAAAATGGCAAATGGAGTTTAACCCTGATAAATGTGAGGTGATTCATTTTGGTAGGACAAATTTAAATGTGGATTACAGGGTCAAAGGTAGGGTTCTGAAGACTGTGGAGGAACAGAGAGATCTTGGGGTCCATATCCACAGATCTCTAAAGGTTGCCACTCAAGTGGATAGAGCTGTGAAGAAGGCCTATAGTGTGTTAGCTTTTATTAACAGGGGGTTGGGGTTTAAGAGCCGTGGGGTTATGGTGCAACTGTACAGGACCTTGGTGAGACCACATTTGGAATATTGTGTGCAGTTCTGGTCACCTCACTATAAGAAGGATGTGGAAGCGCTGGAAAGAGTGCAGAGGAGATTTACCAGGATGCTGCCTGGTTTGGAGGGTAGGTCTTATGAGGAAAGGTTGAGGGAGCTAGGGCTGTTCTCTCTGGAGCGGAGGAGGCTGAGGGGAGATTTAATAGAGGTTTATAAAATGATGAAGGGGATAGATAGAGTGAACGTTCAAAGACTATTTCCTCGGGTGGATGGAGCTATTACAAGGGGGCATAACTATAGGGTTCATGGTGGGAGATATAGGAAGGATATCAGAGGTAGGCTCTTTACGCAGAGAGTGGTTGGGGTGTGGAATGGACTGCCTGCAGTGATAGTGGAGTCAGACACTTTAGGAACATTTAAGCGGTTTTTGGATAGGCACATGGAGCACACCAGGATGATAGGGAGTGGGATAGCTTGATCTTGGTTTCAGATAAAGCTCAGCACAACATCGTGGGCCGAAGGGCCTGTTCTGTGCTGTACTGTTCTATGTTGTATGTTCTATCACTTTGCCAGGCTCTGAAAGGCACCATATAAATGCAAGTTTTTCTTTTAAAAAAAAAACATAGTTTTAAGTTCTGTTCATGATTGCTTGGGTGGTTGAAAATGGCGTAGTTCTCCGCTAGTGACTGGCAGAAACATAGAACCTAAAAGCAGGAGGAGGCCATTCAGCCCTTCCAGCCTGCTCCACCATCTATTTTGATCATGGCTGATCATCAAATTCAATATCCTGATCCCCCCCTTTCCACCATATCCCTTGATCTCTTTAGCCCCATGAGCTGTATCTAATTTCATCTTGAAATCAGACGACGTTTTGGCCTCAACTGCTTTCTGTGGCAGTGAATTCCACACATTCACCACCCTCTGGGTGAAGAAATTTCTCCTCACCTCAGTCCTAAAAGGTTTACCCCTTATCCTCAAATTATGATTCCCTAGTTCTGGACTCCCCTACCATTGGGAACATTGTTTCTGAATCTACCCTGTCTAATCCTGTTGGAATTTTATTATAGCCAAAGTCTCCTGCTAAAGAGGGGAAAACGGAGGAAGAGGTGGGAGGGAATAGGAGTGAGAGAAGGAGGGGGGGTTGCATTGAAGGGAGAGAATGGAGTGAGATAGATAGGATAGAGAGTGTGTTGATGAGAGTTGAGATCAGAGTTGGAGTGGACTGTGTTGTGACACTGTACTGGTTGAATATCCAACTGACTCACTATCCAGGCCAGACCATGAGGAGTGGTGAAACCTGAATTAATGGGGCGGGGCGGGGGGTGGAGGGGGGTGCTGTTATCTTATGAGGAAAGAATGGACAGGCTGGGCTTGAATCTGCCGGAGTTTAGAAGAATGAGAGGTGATCTTGTTCAAAGATATATGATTCTGACGGGACTTGACAGGGTGGATGGTGAGAGGATGTTTCCCCGTGGGAAAGACTAGAACTCGGAAACAGTATAAAAATAAGAGGTGTTTTATTTAAGATGGAGACGAGAGGCATTTTCTTCTCTGAGGTTCATGAGTGTGTGGAACTATCTTCCCTGGAGAGCACTGGAGGCTGGATCATTGAATATTGTAGATAGATTCTTAACTAGTAAGAGAGTCAAAGGAGTCAAGGGTAGGCAGTAATGTGGGGTTGAGGCCACAAGCAGATCAGCCATGATCTGAGTAATAGCAGAGCAGGATCGAGGGGCCGAATGGCCAACTCCCGCTCCTAATTCATATTTTCTTATGTGTAACAGGCCTATCCGTTCTTTCTCAATCCAGGGATAAGTTTAAGTTTATTTATTAGTGTCACAAGTAGGCTTACACTAACACTGCAATGAAGTTACTGTGAAAATCTCCGAGTCATCACACTCTGGTGCCTGTTCAGGTACACTGAGGGAGAATTTAGCATGGCCCAATGCACCCTAACCAGCACGTCTTTCGGACTGTGGGAGGAAACCGGAGCACCCGGAGGAAACCCACGCAGACACGGGGAGAATGTGCAATCCCTGCACAGACAGTGAACAGAGCCGGGAATCGAACTGTGAGGCAGCAGTACTAACCCGCTGTGCCACCGTGCTGCCAGGATATGGGTACAGTTCTCGAACTTAATGCTGACTCGGACAGCAGTCAGCTGACTGAGCTCAGCCTGAGTTTGTGTTAGTGAGTACTGTACTCACTGTGCTCCTGTTTTCCCTTAACTCAGTGGAGTTGGCCAAGGACTGCAGCGGGTACAGAGTTCAGAGGGCAGGCCCTGATGTTAATAAGCTGTCGTTGCCAGAGGGGACAGCTCACTAACATCGAGACTATCGTTGCTATGGTTTCACTTAAGCTGTATTATGTAAGATTTGAGTCACCTGTTGCTTTGGCGAGCGACACAATAAATTTGCTGCAAATGTTTATCTCTATATATCCATCTATCTGCCTGTCTGCATTCATCTATCTATCAGTTATAAATATATAATTATCATCTGTCGCGCATCAAAACATCTATCCGCCTATCAGAAAAGCAGGATATATGCAGGAGTTTCTTGGGTCACACTAAATTCAAGGGTAATTTTGTGCATCTACTCACGTGGGTCTTCAGCAATTTTCTGTTTAATTTTTAAGTTAATCCGCTCAGTTGGATTTTGCAAAGACATTTGTGCTCTGACGAGGAAATGTTTCTTTCAAACGATATTCAGAATATTTGTGCTGGGAGAAATTAAAGAGAAAATACTTAAATCATACAACCCTAGAGTGCAGAAGGAGGCCATTCAGCCCATCAAGCCTGCACCAACTCTCTTGACAACAATCCTACCCAGGCCCATTCCCTGTGACCCCATGTATTTTTTTCATTCATGGGACATGGGCATCGCTGGCCGGGCCAGCATTTATCACCCATTCCTAGTTGCCTGAGGGCAGTTGAGAGTCAACCGCATTGCTGTGGCTCTGGAGTCACATTTAGGCCAGACCAGGTAAGGACGGCAGATTTCCTTCCCTGAAGGCCATTAGTGAACCAGATAGTTTTTCCAATAATCGACATAGGTTTCATGGTCATCAGTAAATTCTTAATTCCAGATATTTTTCTTAATTGAATTTAAATTCTAAGATCAGGCGGGATTCGAACCCAGGTCCCCAGACATTGGCTAAAGTTCTGGCTTAATAGTCTAGCGATAATACCACGAGGCCATCACCTTCACCCCACTAATCCCCCAAACCTATACATCTTGGGACACTAAGGGGCAATTTAGTTCGGCCAGTCCACCTAATCTGCACATCTTTGGGAGGAAACCAGAGCACCCGGAGGAAACCCACGCAGACATGGGGAGAATGTGCAGACGCCACACAGACAGTGACCCAAGGCTGGAATTGAACCCAGGTCCCTGGTGCTGTGAGGCTGCAGTGCTAACCACTGTGCCACCGTGCCGTTGCTAAAGACTGCACTTAGACTAGGAAAGCCAGCTATTTCATTTCTGATGCCTGAGGGCAGTCCCATTCTGATTGACTTAGTGTGTGAGATGAGTAACAAACCTCTGTACCGAATAAAATAATGCATTGAATCAGAAGAAAAATAATCAATTCATCTCAGATCTCAGTCTCTGTCGACTTAACAATTGAAATCTGCACGGTGGCACAGTAGTTAGCACTGCTGCCTCACAGCTTCAATTCTGGCCTCGGGTCACTGTCTGTGTGGAGTTTGCACATTCTCCCCGTGTCTACGTGGGTTTCCCCCGAGTGCTCCGGTTTCCTCCCACAGTCCGAAAGACGTGCTGGTTAGTTGCACTGGCCACACTAAATTCTCCCTCAGTGGACCCGAACAGGCGCCGGAGTGTGGCGACTGGGGGATTTTCACAGTAACTTCATTGCAGTGTTAATGTAAGCTGACTTGTCTCACAAATAAATAAACTTAAACTTAAACTGAAGGTGGTCACAGTTTCCACTATTGGAGCAGAAGAGGACTTGCGAGGAGGGAGGGAGATACACTTTTAGATTTTAATGGCAGCATGGAGAGTGGGAAGACAGCAGGAACACGGCACTGAGACTGAGGATTAGCTCTGATCATACCGAATGGCGTAGCAGGCTCGAAGGACCGAATGGCCTTCTTCTGCTCTTGGTTTACACGTTTCTATGTTTGCAGAGCCATGGGGAAAGAGTGTGGGAGTGAAACTAATTGGATAGCCTTTTTCCAAATGAGAGTGATGGACTAAATGACCTCCTGTGCTGTAAGAGTCTGTGATAATAGTGTGCGTTGGATGGTACAACCCTCTTATACCTACAAAACATTGCAACCTCCTCCATACTCTGAGCAATGCCACGGGTGGTCTCCAAGCCCACGTTGTGTTGTGACGTTTTGCGAACACATACTCGCGTATTGCTGAAAGGGGAGATATGTCACGACAGGAGAAATCAGTGCTGATTGGAAAGTCAACAGTGACTGGTCAAGGCATACCACTGGAGAAAACAAAGGGGTGCTATTGGCTCTTTACTCCTGTGGCATGAACTGTTGTTTGTAATTTGGCGTTCTTGTGTCTGTCCTGATGAGTGCAAGATGAAAAGCTTCAACAACATCTCTCTTTTCAGTAATCCTCAAGCTCTGTAGCACCAAATGATTACCACACAGTGACTCTGAAGAACAGCCCACTGTTAGAACAAGGTTCATGAGATTGATTCCAGGGATAAAGAACGGTAGCTATGGGGATAGATTGGAGAGGTTGGGAAAGGTTTCCTCAGAGAGAAGAAGGCTGAGAGGAGACTTTTTTGTATTCATTTGTGGGACATGGGCGTCGCTGGCTGGGCAGCATTTATTGCCCATCCCTAGTTGCCATTGGAGGGCAGTTGAGAGTCGACCACATTGCTGTGGCTCTGGAGTCACATGTAGGCCAGACCGGGTAAGGACGGCAGAGTTCCTTCCCTAAAGGACATTAGTGAACCAGATGGGTTTTTCCGACTATCGACACTGGTTTCATGGTCATCAGGAGATTCTTAATTCCAGATTTTTTTTATTGAATTCGAATTCCACTACCTGCCATGGTGGGATTCGAACCCGGGTCCCCGGAACATTAGCTGAGTTTCTGCATTAATAATCTAGTGATAATATCACTCGGTCATCACCTCCCCCTGATACCTGATTGAGATATTCAAGATCCTGAGGATATGGACAGAGTTAATAGTGATAAACCTGTGAGAAACCATTCAAGAGAACTTCACGAACTAGAGGGCACATATTTGAAATGATCGACAAAAGGAGTAGAAGTGATGTTTGGAAAATGTTTTTCACCCAGAGGGTGGCAGGAGTTTGGAATGAGCATCCTGAGAGGGCAGTGGAGGCAGGTCCGATCCTGAGAGGGCGGTGGAGGCAGGTCCGATCGAGGCATTCAAAGGGGCATTGAGTTGCTATCTGTAAATGAAGAAAGTGCAAGGTTACAGGATAAGGGGAGGATTGGGACTAGGTACTTAATACAATTAATGTTACCAGAGAGGCAGTGCTGGGTAGACTAATGGGACTGAAGGTGGACAAGTCCCCGGGTCCGGATGGAATGCATCCCAGGGTATTGAAAGAAATGTCAGAGGTAATAGTGGATGCGTTAGTGATTATTTATCAAAACTCGTTGCATTCTGGGGTAGTGCCGGTTGATTGGAAAACGGCTAATGTTACGCCGCTGTTTAAAAAAGGAAGGAGACAAAAGGCGGGTAACTATAGGCCGGTCAGCTTAACGTCTGTAGTAGGGAAAATGCTGGAATCCATTATTAAAGAGGAGATAGCAGGGCATCTGGATAGAAATGGTTCGATCAATCAGACGCAGCATGGATTCATGAGGGGAAAGTCGTGCTTGACGAACATGTTGGATTTTTATGAAGATGTGACTAGGGCGGTTGATGGAGGAGAACCGGTGGATGCGGTGTTTTTGGATTTCCAAAAGGCGTTTGATAAGGTGCCCCATAAAAGGCTGCTGAAGAAGATTAGGGCACACGGAGTTGGGGGTAGTGTGTTAAAGTGGATTGGGGACTGGCTATCCGACAGGAAGCAAAGAGTCGGAATAACTGGGTGTTTTTCCGGTTGGAGGAAGGTAACTAGTGGCGTGCCGCAGGGATCGGTACTCGGGCCGCAACTGTTTACCATTTATATAGATGATCTGGAGGAGGGGACGGAGTGTAGGGTAATGAAGTTTGCAGACGACACAAAGATAAGTGGAAAAGTGAATCGTGTGGAGGACGGAGAAGATCTGCAGAGAGATTTGGACAGGCTGAGTGAGTGGGCGAGGATATGGCAAATGGAGTATAACGTTGAGAAATGCGAGGTTATACACTTTGGAGGAAATAATAACAAATGGGATTACTATCTCAATGGAAACAAATTAAAACATGCTACCGTGCAAAGGGACCTGGGGGTCCTTGTGCATGAGACGCAAAAGCCCAGTCTGCAGGTACAACAGGTGATCAAGAAGGCAAATGGGATGTTGGCCTATATTGCGAGGGGGATAGAATATAAAAGCAGGGATGTCTTGATGCACCTGTACAGGGCATTGGTGAGGCCGCAGCTGGAATACTGTGTGCAGTATTGGTCCCCTTATATGAGGAAGGATATATTGGCATTGGAGGGAGTGCAGAGAAGGTTCACCAGGTTGATACCGGAGATGAGGGGTTTGGATTATGAGGAGAGGCTGAGGAGATTGGGTTTGTACTCGTTGGAGTTTAGAAGGATGAGGGGGGATCTTATGGAGACTTATAAGATAATGCGGGGGCTGGATAGGGTGGAGGCGGAGAGATTCTTTCCACTTAGTAAGGAAGTTAAAACTAGAGGACACAGCCTCAAAATAAAGGGGGGTCGGTTTAAGACAGAGTTGAGGAGGAACTTCTTCTCCCAGAGGGTGGTGAATCTCTGGAATTCTCTGCCCACTGAGGTGGTGGAGGCTACCTCGCTGAATATGTTTAAAGCGCGGATGGATGGATTCCTGATCGGTAAGGGAATTAAGGGTTATGGGGATCAGGCGGGTAAGTGGTACTGATCCACGTCAGATCAGCCATGATCTTATTGAATGGCGGGGCAGGCTCGAGGGGCTAGATGGCCTACTCCTGCTCCTATTTCTTATGTTCTTATGTTCTAGGTAGAATACTCTATCAGAGAGTCAGTGCTAACTCGATGGGTCGAATAGCCTCCTTCTGCACCGTAAAGATTCTGTGATTCAGTAATTTCAAAACCAGACATTGACCAGAAATGTACAAACACTCTGCCTGACGTGTAATCTTCCTCTAATTCTGCCCTCGCGCACTCCCAATTTCCATTGCCTGATCATTGGAGAGACACAGCGATTAGCACTGCTGCCTCACAGCGCCAGGAACCTGGGTTCGATTCCTGGCTTGGGTCACTGTCTGTGCAGAGTCTGCACGTTCTCCCTGTGCCTGCGTGGGTTTCCTCCGGGTGCTCCCACAGTCCGAAAGATGTGCTGGTTAGGTGGATTGCCCTTGCTAAATTGCCCCATAGTGTCCCAGGATGTGTAGGTTAGGGGATTAATGGGGTAAGTACATGGGGTAGGGCGGCGGTGAGGGTGTGGGCCTGGGTAAGATGCTCTGCCGGAGAGTTGGTGCAGATTTGATAGGCCGAATATCCTCCTTCTGCACTGTAGGGATTCTATGATTCTATTGGCGGCCGTGCCTTCAGCTACCAGGACCCCAAACTCTGGAATCCCCTCCCCAAACCTCGCCGCCTCTCTCTCTCTCTCTCCTCCTTTAAGACATGCCTGAAAATTGACATGTTTAACCAAGCCTTTAGCTTTCTGAACATTTCCTTACATGGTTTGGTGTTAAATCTTGTATCTTGGGATGTTTTAACCCGTTCACGGTGTTATATAAATGCAGTTTATTGTTGATCGCAGTGTTGCAGACAGCCCGCTATGGATGTATCACCGCAAAGCTAATGACAACATTGCACATCGTAATCCCCTCCCCCACGCCTACCGACAGCCTCCCTGCCCAGTGTCGTCTAATCCCCTTTTCTGTCTAATCCAATTCCTTAGCAGTCTAATCTCTTTGTTGATCAGACACTGTTTTTCTGTGCAGTTGAGTCGGGAATGATGTCAGATTCTGGGCAGGCGTGTAATTTAAGAGCTACCTGTAGCTTGTGCGGGAAAGTTTACAGTCGGGTCAAGCGTGTTTACTTATTAATGAAGGTCAGGGCAGATTGCATCGGGAGATAACATTGTAACCGCGTTGATGGATCTGCCTCCCCCAAATCCTCCTCCTCTCGGGAAATTCAACTCTTCTGGAAATTTGGTACTTGGTAAGTTTCCCGCTTGTACATGGCATAGTGGGTGAATGCCAGCGATTCTGCAGTGCAGCCACTGGATCAGTTCCAGGGACGCCCACAGTGCAGTCAGTGACCACAGTGCAGCCAGTGGATAAATGCCAGTGACTCCCACAGTGCAGCCAGTGGATAAATGCCAGTGACTCCCACAGTGCAGCCAGTGGATAAATGCCAGTGACTCCCACAGTGCAGCCAGTGGGTAAATGCCAGTGACTCCCACAGTGCAGCCAGTGGGTAAATGCCAGTGACTCCTGCAGTGCAGCCAGTGGGTAACTGACAGTGACTCCTGCAGTGCAGCCAGTGGGTAAATGCCAGTGACTCCTGCAGTGCAGCCAGTGGGTAACTGACAGTGACTCCTGCAGTGCAGCCAGTGGGTAACTGACAGTGACTCCTGCAGTGCAGCCAGTGGGTAACTGACAGTGACTCCTGCAGTGCAGCCAGTGGGTAACTGACAGTGACTCCTGCAGTGCAGCCAGTGGGTAACTGACAGTGACTCCTGCAGTGCAGCCAGTGGGTAACTGACAGTGACTCCTGCAGTGCAGCCAGTGGGTAACTGACAGTGACTCCTGCAGTGCAGCCAGTGGGTAACTGACAGTGACTCCTGCAGTGCAGCCAGTGGGTAACTGACAGTGACTCCTGCAGTGCAGCCAGTGGGTAACTGACAGTGACTCCTGCAGTGCAGCCAGTGGGTAACTGACAGTGACTCCTGCAGTGCAGCCAGTGGGTAACTGACAGTGACTCCTGCAGTGCAGCCAGTGGGTAACTGACAGTGACTCCTGCAGTGCAGCCAGTGGGTAACTGACAGTGACTCCTGCAGTGCAGCCAGTGGGTAACTGACAGTGACTCCTGCAGTGCAGCCAGTGGGTAACTGACAGGACTCCTGCATTGCAGCCAGTGGGTAAATGCCAGTGACTCCCACAATCAGCCAGTGCAGCCAGTGGCACCTTCATAGTAAATTGCCCCACTGGAAGTGAAGCTCAATGGTGCGGGGATGGGTTAAATGTAAGCTTTAACCTGGACTCCAGGTTTTTGCTGTAAAGGTTCCATGTGGGATAAACTTTGGCTGGAAATTATAATGCAAATGATTGATAAATATGAGCTGGGAGTGTGCTTGCACACACATGATGGGCAGAATAGCCTTTCTCTGTGCTATAAGATTCTGTAGCTGAGTTGACATGGAAGAGGTCTCATTGCCACAGTGAGGCCTGCATCTCCGTGAAGATGTCTGGTGTAGGACACCAATGCCTGGCTCTACACACCAGCACAGTATCGAGGTTGTTTCGAATAGATGGACAAAGCAAGGCGATCGCTGACAGAGAGATTCAAGCTGGTGTCGGGGAAGCAATGGGAATGGAGCAGCGTTGTGTAGAGAAGGGAAAAGTACAAATCTGAGACCGAAGTTTCAACTCAGTCAGCGAGAGGATGTCTGAGTGTGTGTGTGTGTGTGCGGGAGTGTGTGTATGGTGTGTGTGTGCGTGAGTGTGTGTGTGTATATGTGTGTGTGGGAGTGTGTAAGTGTGTGTGTGTGTGGGAGTGCGTGAGTGTGTGTGTGTGTGGGAGTGCGTGAGTGTGTGTGTGAATGTGAGTGCGTGTGTATGTGTGTGTGCGGGTCAGTGTGTGTGAGTGTGTGTGTGTGCGGGAGTGTGTGTATGTGAGTGTGTGTGAACGTGTGTGTATGTGAGTGTGTGTCAGTGGGTGAGTGTGTGTCAGTGTGATTGTGTGTGTGTGCGGCAGTGTGTGTATGGTGTGTGTGTGCGTGAGTGTGTGTGTGTGTGTATATGTGTGTGTGGGAGTGTGTAAGTGTGTGTGTGTGTGGGAGTGCGTGAGTGTGTGTGTGTTTGGGAGTGCGTGAGTGTGTGTGTGAATGTGAGTGCGTGTGTATGTGTGTGTGCGGGTCAGTGTGTGTGAGTGTGTGTGCGTGTGTGTATGTGAGTGTGTGGGTGTGAGTGGTGTGTGCGAGCGGGTGTGTGTGGGTGTGTTTGTGAATGTGTTTGTGTGTTTGTGAATGAGTGTGTGTGTGTCAGTGTGTGCATGCGGGTCGGTGTGTGCCTGTGTGTGTGCGCGTGTGTGTGAGTGTCTGTGTGTGAGTGTGTGTGTGTGTGTGTTTGTGAGTGAGTTTGTGTGTGTGTGTTTGTGAGTGAGAGTGTGTGTGAGTGAGTGTGTGGGTGGGTGGGTGTGTATGTGTGAGTGAGTGTGTGTGAGTATGTGTGTGTGTTTGTGAGTGTGTGTGAGTGAGAGTGTGTGTGTGTGTGTGTGTGAGAGTGAGTGTGTGTTTGTGAGTGAGTATGTGTGTGTGAGTTTGTGAGTGATTGTGTGCGTGTGTATGTGAGTGTGTGTGTGTGTGGGTGCGTGTGCCAGTGTGAGTGTGTGCGTATGTGAGAGTGTGTGTGAGTGTGTGAGTGAGTTTGTGTGTGTGTATGTGAGAGTTAGTGTGGTTGCGTGTGTGTTTGAGTGTGTGTGTGTGAGTGCGTGTGTGTGTAAGTGGTGTGTGTGAGTGTGTGTGTATGTGAGTGTGTGTATGTGTGAGTGTGTGAGAGTGTGTCTGTGTGGGTGTGTGTGAGTGTGTGTGTATGTGAGTGTGTGAGTGTGTGAGAGTGTGTCTGTGTGGGTGTGAGTGTGTGTGTATGCGAGAGTTTGTGTGGGTGCGTGTGTGTGAGTATTTGTGTGTGTGTGTTTGTGTGTCAGTGTGAGTGTGTGCGTGAGTGTGTGTAATTGAGTGTGAGTGAGTGAATGTGTGTGTGTATGGGTTTGTGAATGTGTGTGTTTGTGAATGTGTGTGTGTGTCAGTGGTGTGTGTGAGTGTGTGCGTGTGAGTGCGTGTGTGTGTGTGTGTGCATGTGTGTGTGAGTGTGTGTGTGTGTCTGTGAATGTGTTTGTGAATGTGTGTGTGTGTGTGTCAGTGTGTGCATGCGGGTCAGTGTGTGCCTGTGTGTGTGTGTGTATGTGTGAGTGTGTGTGGGTCAGTGTGTGTGTGGGTGTGTGTGTGAGTGTGTATGCGCGTGTGTGTGTGTCTCTGTGTGTGAGTGTGTGTTTGTGAGTGGGTTTGTGTGTGTGTTTGTGAGTGAGTGTGTGTGTGTTTGTGAATGTGTGTGTGTGTCTTTGTGTGTGTGTGTGGGTGGGCGTGTGTGTGTGTGTTTGTGTGTTTGTGAATGTGTTTGTGAGTGAGAGTGTGTGTGTATGTGTGAGAGCGAGTGTGTGTGTGTTTGTGAGTGAGTGTGTGTGTGTTTGTGAGTATGTGTGAGTGAGTGTGTGTGTGTGTTTGTGACTGAGTGTGCCTGTGTGTATGTGAGTGTGTGTGTGTGTTTGTGAGTGATTGTGTATGCGTGTGTGTGTGTTTGTGAGTGAGTTTGTGTGTTTGTGAGTGAGTGTGTGTTTGTGAGTGTGTGTGTGTTTGTGAGTGTGTGTGTGTGTT
>NC_135817.1:84171439-84238939 GCF_964213995.1 Mustelus asterias
CTTCTTTCAAAAAGAAACTTGGCGTAATTACTGTCTGCAGCTGGTCTTCCTTTTAACAAGAGCGAGCTTTTCCCTACAATCTCTTGCTTTGTGTTCCAGCTGTCTGAATGGCATATCGTTCCTTTTCCTGAGTGTGTGTACAAGAGTGAGTTTGTGTGTGTATATGCATGTGTATGTGTATCGGTAACTGTGTATGTGTATTTGTAGTTGTGTGCATGTGTGTGTGTATTTGTAGCTGTGTACATGTGTGTGTATATTTGTATCTGTGTGTGTGTGTATTTGTATCTGTGTGTGTATTTGTATGTCTGCATGTTTGTGTGTATTTGTAACTGTATGTGTGTGTGTATTTGTAGCTGTGTGTATCTGTGTATGTATGTGGCTGTACAGCTTTGTGTATAGGTATTTGTCTGTGTCTGTGAGTCTGTGTGTGTGTGTGTGTGAGTCTATGTGTGTGTGTGTGAGTCTATGTGTGTGTGTGTCTGTGAGTCTATGTGTGTGTATGCGTGTGTGTGTGTGTGAATTTGTCTCTGTGCCTCTGTGTCTCCTCTCTCCAGTTTGTTCCCAGCCTGATGAATTGCTGTCGGATTCCAAAGCAAGGGCACCGTGACCCATGCGACCTTGGCGAGGGAGTGGGAGGGGTTTTGTGTTGGAAACAGAAAGGCTGGAGGTCACCAGGGGTTGGAGGTCGTGAGAAGGTGGCCATTCTACCAGGTACTGGATGACACGAGTCACATGACTCAAAGAGTATGTTGACATGGTCAATATTTCAAGGACATTATTTTCAGCAAGGAATGCAGTTTATGAGAGAAAGATTCTTTCCTTTACTCCCTACTCTCTCCCTCCCTCTATCCTACATTCCTCCTCCCCTCCTCCCCTCCCGAACATGCTGCTCCTGGAAAAATTGAGGGAAGGGTCGGATTTCCACTATCGCCTTCATCTCTTCCATTTAACCCACACACGCACACAAACAAGAAACACCCCAGGAATCGAAAGGCCCTTCACTGAGTTGCAGACGTGGCTCTGTGATATCTGTTCCTTTGTAAGCCTTTGTCACATTATCTTGTCCCCCAGACTTGCAGGATGTCTTCTAATTCTCTCAGCACCGAAAGAAGGGAAATGTCAGCGGGAAAAACGATGATGAATTATCCCAGCAAAGTAGACGAACTTGTTAATTATTTGTGTTGGAAAGATGAAGGAGGAGGTGGTATCGGTGGTGGAGGGAGAGGGAGAGAAAGAGAAAGGGTGATAGAGAGATCAGTAGTGGTGAGAGAGATAAAGAGATAGGGAGAGATAGATGTAAGAGGACAGGGACAGATAGAGTCAGTAACTGGTAATGTTGACCTTGCCTTGATTGTATTTAAGTAGCAGCTTTGTGTGTGTGTCCTCTCTCTCTCTGTCTCCTGGTGAGATGTAATCCCTCGCCCTTGAATGTGCACACTGGATTAAGAGGGAGCTATCCTATCTTTGGAGATGTGGGGCGGGATTTTACGGCCTTGCTCATCCCGAAACTGTAAAATCTCACCCGAGGTCAACGGACCTTTCCATCGTCCGCCCCTCGCCCGCTCCGATCCCCATGCCGTGCGGGGGGAGCCGGTAAAATTCCAGCCGTTATCTTTCCGTGTATTTTTGTCACTGCTCGTGGTTAGGTCGGAGGAGAGATAGTCTTCACCTGCCCTGGTCACTGCAGCCTCACCTTGTGAGCTGGGAATGAGTGACAGCCCAGTTAACATCAGGGTATTTCCACTCCCACTCTCAGAGACAGAGGTTGAGGGGTGACCTGATAGAAGTCTACAAGATTATGAGGGGCATGGACAGAGTGGATAGTCAGAAGCTTTTTGCCAGGATGGAAGAGTCAATTACTAGGGGGAATAGGTTTAAGGTGCGAGGGGCAAGGTTTAAAGGAGATGTACGAGGCAGGTTTTTTACATAGAGGGTGGTGGGTGCCTGGAACTCGCTGCCGGGGGAGGCAGTGGAAGCAGATACGATAGTGACTTTTAAGGGGCGTCTGGACAAATACATGAATAGGATGGGAATGGAGGGATATGGTCCCCGGAAGGGTTTTAGTTCAGACGGGCAGCATGGTCGGTGCAGGCTTGGAGGGCCAAAGGGCCTGTTCCTGTGCTATAACTTTCCTTGTTCTTTGTTCTTTGTTATCCTTATCCAGAAACAATGAAGGAAAGTTGAAACCTCCTTTGTGCTGGCAGGAATTGATCAATAATAATAATAGCCTCAGAAATAAGAGGAGGAATAGGCCATTCAGCCCATCGAGCCTGCTCTGCCATTCAGTAAGGTCATGGCAGATCTGATTGTGACCTTAACTCTACCTTCCAGCCTGTCCCCACCCTCACACATTCCACCCCACCCCCTCACTACTCAAAAATCCACCTTGAATATATTCAATGACCCAACACCCTCCACTGGGGAAGAGACGAACGACCTTCTGAGAGAAAAAAAATCCTCCTCATCTCTGTCTCAGACGGGAGATCTCGTGTTCAGAAACTGTGTCCCCTGGTTCCAGATTTTCCCCAAGAGGGGAAACATCCTCTCAGCAGCCGCCTCAGATCCCCTCCTGCTTCAAGAAGATCACCTGGATGAGAATAGGCCCAACCTGCTCAGGCTTTCCTCGTAAGATGATCCCTTCATCCCAGGAATCAGCCTGGTGAATCTTCTCTGAAATGCTCCCAATGCAAGTATATCCCTCCCTAAGTAAGGAGACCCAAAGCGTGCTCCGGTACTCCAGAGGTGGCCTCACCAAGACCCTGTACAGTTGTTATATATTGACGAAGGAGGTCATTTGGCCCATCGTCTCGGTGCTGGGATCTCTGAAAGGAGCAGTTCTCCTGACCATCTCCCTGGAAACATGTAGCTTCACCCTTTCCAAATAAGAATCAAATTCCCTTCTCTATACTTATATTTCATTCCCCTTTTCAATAAAGGCCAACATTCCATTTGTCTTCCCAATGACTTGCTGTACCTGCATGCTAACCTCTTGTCATTCATGTACAGTGGAATCCCTATAGTGCAGAAGGAGGGCATTGGGCCATTCAGCTTGTACCGACTCTGACAGAGTATTTTACCCAGGCCCACTCCCAGCCCTATCCCCATAACCCCACACATTTATGGCCAATCCACTAACCTACACGTCTTGGGACACCAGGGGGGAATTTAGCGTGGTCAATCCACCTAAGAACGACACCCAGATCCCTCTGCACTGGAGTATTGTGCAATCTCTATCCATTAAAAGAAAATACACTTCAAGTTTATTTATTAGTGTCACAAGTAAGGCTTACATTAACACTGCAATGAAGTTACTATGAAAATCCCCTAGTCGCCAGACTCCAGCGCCTATTTGGGTACACTGAGGGAGAATTCAGCATGGCCAATCCACCTAACCTGCACATTTTTGGAGTGTGGGAAGAAACCGGAGCACTCGGAGGAAACCCACGCAGACACGGGGAGAATGTGCAGACTCCACACACACAGTGACCCAAGACGGGAATCGAACCCAGGCCCCTGGTGCTGTGAGGCAGCAGTGCTAACCACTTGGGCCACCGCGTCGCCCTGTAGAGATTCTATGAAGAAACATTAATGGGGATACTAATTGGACTTCTCAATTCCCTCTTTATCATTTGCTTACACATCCTTTGCGGGTTTCTAAAACTTTTCCCATCCTCCAGGCCTTGCACTAATCTTTTCAGCATTGTTGTCCTTTCCTTCAATTTGATATGCCCTTAACTTCCTCAGCTAGCCATAGATCGTGCAGCCTTCACTTAGCGTCTTTCTCTCTCAATGGAATATATCTTCCTTGAGAGTGAAGAAATACCTCCATAAATGCCTGCCGCTGCTTCTCTGCCCTCTTACCTTTTAATCTATTTTCCAATTGTACTTTAGCCAACTCTGTTTTCGTACCCTTGTAATTGTCTTTATTTAAATTCAAGACACTTGTTTCAGACCCAAATTTCTCACCCTCAAAATGAATGTGAAATCTGTCATGGTATGATCACTCTTGTGTAGGAGCTCCTTTACCAAGTGGTTATTTATTAATTCTGTCTCATTACAGATTAGCATGTCCAAAATACTTTGTTCCTTGGTTAGTTCCAGAACGTATTGTTCCAAGGAAATGCTCCAAATGCATTCCGATGAACTCATCCTCCAGGCTACCGTTCAAATCATCCAATCTATACAAAGATTAAAATCTCTATCCTTACTGCAGTACCTTTCTTACAAGACTCCATTATGTCCTAAATGTGGCTCCCGTCAGGGAAACTATAAATCACTTTCACCAGTGACTGCTTTCCTTCACTGTCTCTTATCTCCACCTAAACTGATTCTACATTATGATTCCCTTAAAAAACAAGTAATGGAATATATGAATTAAGATCAGGATTAGGCCACTCAGTCCCTCGAGCCTCGTCCACCATTCAATAAGGTGGAGATGCCGGTGTTGGACTGGGGTGGGCACAGTAAGAAGTCTCACAACACCAGGTTAAAGTCCAACAGGTTTATTTAGAATCACGAGCTTTCGGAGCGCTGCTCCTTCATCAGGAAGGTTGATAATTATAACCTCAACTCCATATATTTCTGCCTACCCTGATAACCTTTAACCCCTCCTTGCTTACCAAGAATATATCTACCTCTGCCTTAAAAAATATTCAAAGACTTTGGGTGGGATTTTCTGGCTGCGCTCACCCCAAGACCGGAGAATCCCGCCTGACGTCAGTGGACCTTCGCATGGTCCATATCCCGCCCGCTACCATTCCCTTGGCGGGCGGGACGGGAAGATTCCGCCCTCTGCCTCATTCACATTTTGAGGAACAGAATTTGAAAGTCTCACAACGCTCTGAGAGAAAATAAAATACTCATCCGTCTTGTATGGGCGACCCCTTTTTTATAAACTAGTTCTAGATTCTCTCACAGGAGGGAATATCGGGCGGGATTCTCTGGCCATGCGTGCCCCAAAACCAGAAATTCCCTCTGGAGCTTAATGGACCTTTGAATGGTCCATCGAAATTTCTGTCTTGCCCGATACGATTCCCGCAGCGGGTGAGACAGGAGAATTTCGACCATCTTCTCCACATCCACCCTGTCAATTCCTCTCAGGATCTTCTATGTTTCAATCAAGTCACCTCTTACTCTTCTAAACTCCAGCGGATACAAGCCTGGCCTGTCCAACCGTTCCTCATAAGCCCATTCCAGGTATTAGTCCAGCCAAACATCTCTGAACAGCTTCCAACACGCTTACATCTTTCCTTAAATAAGGAGAGCAATTCTGTACACAGTACTCCAGATGTGGTCTCACTAGTGCTCTGTTATAACAGAAGCAGAATCTTCATACTATTGGAATCACCCTGCAATGAACAATAATATTCCATTAGCTTTGCTAATTACTGCATACACACATTTGTGATTCATACACTGTGACACCCAGATCTCTCCAAATCTCAGAGCTCTGCAATCTCTCACCATTTCAATAAAATGCTTTTTAAAATTTTATCTGCCAAAATGGGCAATTTCACATTTCCCCACATTATTCCCCATTTGCCCATTCACCTCGCTATCCATATCCTTTTGTAGGCTTTTTCACAAGGACTTCCCCATCCATCTTTGTGTC
The DNA here is from genome assembly GCF_964213995.1 of Mustelus asterias. Classification (NCBI taxonomy): domain Eukaryota; kingdom Metazoa; phylum Chordata; class Chondrichthyes; order Carcharhiniformes; family Triakidae; genus Mustelus; species Mustelus asterias. The sequence continues at coordinate 84,177,051 of NC_135817.1, forward strand.
ATCAGCAAATTTAGCATCCACACATTCGATACCTTCACCCAAATTATTCATATAGAATAGAATCATAGAATCCCTACAGTGCAGAAGGAGGCCATTTGGCCCATCGAGGCTGCACCAACCACAGTCCCACCCAGGCCCTATCCTCATAACCCCATGCGTTTACCCTAGCTAGTCCCACTGACACTAAGGGGTAATTTAGCATGGCCAATCCACCTAACCCGCACATCTTTGGACTGTGGGAGGAAACCGGAGCACCCGGAGGAAACCCACGCAGACACGGGGAGAACGTGTAAACTCCACACAGACGGTGACCCGAGGTTGGAATTGAACCCGGGTCCCTGGTGCTGTGAGGCAGCAGTGCTAACCACTGTGCCACCGTGATTTACAACCCTCTTGAGTGAAGGAAATTTGGGAAGATATTGAAAGATTCACAGTCTTCATTTTTAGACTGATATCTTATTGGTGGGACTGCTATCAGTCTGCGAGGACTTGTTGGGGGATTTCTCTGTACTTGCAGCTTCCCAGAGGGAGAGCTGGAACAACGAGAGGCCAGAGTGTTTCATCTCCTTATTCACTATCTTTGCTGATGGACTTGTTCCCTGCTGCTGATTTCTCCTGTTCTCCTGTTTTCACCTATTACGCTCCCCATTGTGACTCCACTTTCTCTATCCTGACTCTGCTGTGGTGGAAGCCTCCAGGATTCTGGAGGACTCTTTCTTTGTGCTTTCATGAGATGTGGGCGTCGCTGGCTGGGCATTTGTTGCCCATCCCTAATTGCCCTTGAACTGAAAGGCTTGCTCAGTCATTTCAGAGGGCAGTCACATGTCAACCACATTGCTGTGGCTCTGGAGTCACAAGTAGACCGGACTGGGTAAGGACGGCATATTTCCTTCTCTAAAGGACATTAGTGAACCAGATGGGTTTTTACAATTGATGATGTAGTTTTATCATGATTGAGAGTAGCTTTATATTCCAGATTTATTAATTTCAATTCCATCAGACGATGTGGTGGGATTTGAACCCATAATCCCCATGGAGTCAGCGATGACTGGTCCAGTGGCATTACCCAGATGCCACCATGTCAGCCATCTTGAGAGAGTGGCAGAGCTGCATGCACTGAGGCTGGGGCCATTCCTCTGCTCTCTCCTGTTGTTCACTCAGTGGTTCAGCTCTCTGACTGAGCCTCTTGTAACCTGTCCAAATGTAGCAGACATTTCCCCATTGGACGCTTTGCTTCCCTTCTCTGTGTTGTTATCTCTGGCATTGCATTTACGAAGCATCTTTCACTTCCACGGGATGCCATAGTTGGGGCTCCATGGATCGAATTGCTGTTGAGACAACGTCACACTGATTTCATAGAATCTCTACTGTGCAGAAGGAGGCCATTCGGCCCATCGAGACTGCACTGACCACAATCCCACCCAAGCCCTATTCCCGTAACCCCACATATTTACCCTGCTAATCCCCTGACACTACGGTCAATTTAGCATGGCCAATCAACCTATCCTGCACATCTTTGGAGATAAAAACAGAAAATGCTGGAAAATCTCAGCAGCTCTGACAGCATCTGTGGGTGGTAGTCATGATGTGGAGATGCCGGCGTTGGACTGGGGTAGACACAGTAAGAGTTTTAACAACACCAGGTTAAAGTCCAACAGGTTTATTTGGTAGCAAATACCATTAGTTTTCGGAGCACTGCTCCTTCGTCAGATGGAGTGGAAATCTGATTTCCCCTCCATCTGACGAAGGAGCAGCGCTCCAAAAGCTAATGGCACTTGCTACCAAATAAACCTGTTGGACTTTAACCTGGTGTTGTTAAAACTCTTACAGCATCTGTGGGGACAGAATAGAGCCAACGTTTCAAGCACTCGGAGGAAAACCATGCAGACACGCAGGGGAGAAAGTGCAAACTCCACACAGACAGTGACCTGAGGTCAGAATTGAACCCTGGCCCTTGGCGCTGTGAGGCAGCAGCGCTAACCACTGGGACGCCATGCCGTTCAATGTCTGTACACGTATACTTGCTAGCAGCGATGGGATCATGGTTTCCCGTTCTTTCCTCTTGTGACACAGTGTGCAATAGTGGCAGCATCAGCTGCTTAGTGAAGCTAACGTGGTTAAGGGCAGTGATATAATAAAAGCGATGTTCAAATTGATAATGGGATTCTTGATCGAGTCGGCATGGGGGGACCATTTCCCTGAGCAGATAGTCTGTCAGTCAGAGAATACAATCGGAGGATACACCCAGCAAGTTGTGATTTGGAACCCATTGTCCGAAAGGGCAGGTCTAATCTCCACTTTCAAAAAGGAATTGGATAAATACGAGAGAAAAGGGAAGACTTGTGGGGCTACGGGGAAAGTGGGACTACTGGATAGCCCTTTCAAACAACCAGCACAGGCACTCTGGGCCGAATGGTCTCTTTCTGTGGTGTATGGTTCTATGATTAGTGTGACTATGCAGTGTGTAAAGCTCACAAGGCCCCAGAGGGCATTGCAGCCCAGTGGTGTTGCCAGCGTGACATGCTTACGTTGGAAGCTTCTATTATAAATATGGACGCAGTCATTCAGAATAGAAGCATAAAAATAACATCCAAATGTATGCCTAATAGGAATTATGTCAGCGATCTGATTGGATTATCCTACAGTATCTAATCTCACCTCAGCTGAAGATTATTCCCAGCATTGACAGAAATTTGCAATGCTTTTGCACACATGAGAAGAGATTGGACAAACTTGGTTTGTTTTCACTTGAACAGCAGAGGCTGAGGGGGCGACCTGATAGAGGTTTATAAAATTATAAGAGGCATAGACAGAATGGACAGTCGGAGTCTTTCTCCCAGGGTAGAAATGTCAATTATTGGGCAACACAGCTTTAGTTTATTTATTAGTGTCACAAGTAGGCTTACATTAACACTGCAATGAAGTTACTGTGAAAATCCCCTGGTCGCAGCACTCCGGCACCTGTTCGGGTACACTGAGGTCGAATTTAGCACGGCCAATGCACCTAACCGGCACATCTTTCAGACTGTGGGAGGAAAACGGAGGGGAAAGTTTAAAGGAGATGTGAGAGGTAAGTTTTTTACACAAAGGGTACAAAGTGCCTGGAATGCGCTGCCAGAGGAGGCGGTAGAAGCAGATACAATAGCAACATTTAAGAGACATCTTGACAGATACATGAATAGGCAGCGAATAGAGGGATACAGACAATGTAGAGGCAAAAGGTCTTTAGTTTAGGAAGGCATCATGTGTCGGTGCAAGATTGGTGGGCCGAAGGGCCTCTTCCTGTTCTTTATTCTTTGTTCTTCTATGAACTCAGAATGTCCCAAATTGCTTCATAGAAAATTAAGTGCATTTTCGAAGGTTTTTTTATTTGTTCATGAAATGTGGGTGTCACTGGCCAGGCCAGCATTTGTTGCCCATCCCTAATTGCCCTTGAAAGCAGTTAAGAGTCAACCACATTGCTGTGGCTCTGGAGTCACATGTTGGCCAGGTCAAAAAAGGATGGCAGATTTCCTTCCCTGAAGGACATTAGTGAACCAGATGGGTTTTTCTGACAAATCAGTGCTAATTTCCTGATCACTATTACTGAGGTAAGCCTTCATGTCCCGACATTAGTAATTAGTTGGATTTAAATTGCACCAGTTGCTGTGGTGTAGTCCCAGTTGTCATATCAGAAACACGGCAGCTATTTTATACACAGGAAACTCCAACGCGGGAATTTGATATGATTTGATTTATTATTGTCACATGTATTAACATACAGTGAAAAGTATGGTTTCTTGCACGCTAAACAGACAAAGCATTAGTTCATAGAGAAGGAAACGAGAGAGTGCAGAATGTAGTGTTACAGTCATAGCTAGGGCGTCGAGAAAGATCAACTTAATGCGAGGTAGGTTCATTCAAAAGTCTGACAGCAGCAGGAAAGAAGCTGTTCTTGAGTCGGTTGGTACGTGACCTCAGACTTTTGTATCTTTTTCCCGATGGAAGAAGGTGGAAGAGAGAATGTCCGGGGTGCGTGGGGTCCTTAATTATGTTGGCTGCTTTGCCGAGGCAACGGGAAGTGTAGACAGAGTCAAAGGATGGGAGGCTGGTTTGCGTGATGGATTGGGCTACATTGACGACCTTTTGTAGTTCCTTGCGGTCTTGGGCAGAGCAGGAGCCATACCAAGCTGTGATACAACCAGAAAGAATGCTTTCTATGGCGCATCTGTAAAAGTCGGTGAGAGTCATAGTGACATGCCAAATTTAATATTGGTAAGTTCAAGTAGTGTTTGGTGAAGGAGGAAGAATTGTTTGGAATAGATTGGAGAATGCTACTGACCTTCTTTGACTCCGCTTGACTCCACGCTCTCCTGAGAAAGTAGATAGAGCCTTGGCTTTAATTTCTCAACAGAAGAATGGTACCTCAGACTGTGCAGCACTCCCTCCATACTGCAGTGGGTGTGTCAGCCTAGATTGCGTGCTGCAGGGACAATGCAGAATGAATAATAATCTTGAAATGCTTTGCTTTAAGCAATAAATCACACATCAAAGCAGGAAATGTTTGTATTGCTGCCTGACCCAAGCAGCCAGGCACTGGCCAACTGTAATGAACTTTGGATATTATTTATTCTATTTGCAGTAATGTTAAATACTTACGGTAAAGAAATGTGTAAAACTACAAAGTGGAGCTGACATCCTTCTCTACGATAGCAGTGATATTGCATTACACTACAATAAGTCACACATTAATACACAGGTCTGACTCAGCAATAGCAAAATACAGGAATATATGAGCAAAGAAGGTAAGTGTTACAATGAGAAACAGTTTAACACCAACTAAGGAAGGTGATGGAGCTCAAATTCAGGGCAATATGACCCAAACTTCAACATGCAGTCTGCATCGCCAGCTGTAAAATGTGGAAAGCAGGATGTCATGATCCCAGGAATGAAGAGTTTGCCGTATGAGGAGCGGTTGAGGACTCTGGGTCGATACTCAATGGAGTTTAGAAGGATGAGGGGGGATCTTATTGAAACTTACAGAATACTGAGAGGCCGAGATAGAGTGGATGTGGAGAGGATGTTTCCGCTAGTGGGAGAGACTAGAACTCGAAGGCAAAACCTGATGCACATCAATTGGACACAAGGCTCGAAGCTTCAGTAAAAGAAGGCTTTTATTAACTAACAATGAAGCTATCAGAACTTTAACACACTATCCCAGACTGAAGGGGTCCCGTCCGAGCAGGGACTCTTATACCTCTCCCAGGAGGCGGAGCCCGACTGGGATGTGCCACAACAGTAACAAACACAGGTGTAACAACCCCACCCTAACCCAACAGCAACATTAGTACAATCCCACAGTAACCTATATACATCCCTGTAGTGCTGGCCAGCCCTGGCTCAGTACTATCCAGTGGGAACCAACGATGGTTCACCACACAACATCAGAGTGAAGGGACGATCCTTTAAAACAGAATTGAGGAGGAATTTCTTCAGCCAGTGAGTGGTGAATCTGTGGAACTCTTTGCCGCAGAAGGCTGTGGAGGCCGGGTCATTGAGTGTCTTTAAGACAGAGATAGGTTCTTGATTAATAAGGGGATCATGGGTTACGGGGAGAAGGCAAGAGATTGGGGTGAGGAAAATATCAGCCATGATTGAATAGCAGAGCAGACTCAATGAGCCGAATGGCCTAATTCTGCTCCTATATTTTATGGTTTTAGGGTAACACTCTGTGCCCCTCCCTGGCCCCCACTGTAACCTCTGTGTCCCGCACTGTTCCTCAGGGAAACAGTATGTGTCCCGCAGTGTTCCACACGGGAAGCAGTCTGTGTCCCGCACTTTTCCACAGGGAAACAGTGTGTGTCCCGCGCTGTTCCACAGGGAAACAGTGTGTGTCCCGCACTGTTCCACAGGGATATCGATAGGCTGGAAAATTGGGCTGAGAAATGGCAGATGGAATTTAATCCGGACAAATGCAATGTGATGCATTTTGGTAGATCCAATTCACGTGGGAGCTATAAAATAAATGGCAGAATCATCAGGAGCATAGACACAGAGAGAGATCTGGGAGTACAGGTCCACAGATCTTTAAAAGTAGCAGCACAGGTGGAAAAGCTGGTGAAGAAAGCATATAGCACGCTTGCCTTCTTCAACCAGGGCATCGAGAATAAAAATTATGTTACAGTTATATAAAACGTTGGTTAGGTCACATTTGGAATACTGTGTCCAATTCTGGTCGCCACACGACCAGAAGGATGTGGAGGCTTTGAGGGAGTACAGAAAAAGTTTACCAGAATGTTGCTGGTATGGAAGTTTAGCTATGAGGAGAGATTGAATAAACTGGGACTGTTCTCCCTGGAAAAACAGAGGCTGAGGGGTGACCTGATAGAAGTTTATAAAATTATGAGGGGTATAGATAAGGTGAACAGTTGGAAACTTTTTCCCAGGGCAGAAATGACAATTACAAGGAGGCACGGATTCAAAGTAAGGGGGGAAAGGTTCAGTGGAGATGTGCGGGGAAAGTTTTTTACACAGAGGGTGGTGGGGGCCTGGAATGCACTGCCAAGTGAGGAGGTTGAGACAGACACGTTAGCGACATTTAAGACTTATCCGGATAGGCATGTGAACAGGCGGGGAATAGAGGGATACAGGCGGTTGGTCTAGATGGGACAGTGATCGGCGCAGTCTTGGTGGGCCGAAGGGTCTGTTCCTTTGCTGTACTGTTCTTTGTTCTTTATAACACTCTGCGCCCCACAAGATAAAAATCTGTGTGCTGCCACACCCGATTATGTTCCTATTACATCCCCTGTATACAGAATGGCTGAAATGAATCTTTCTGAATCTCCTTAAATGCTTGGCCATGTTGAGCAATTGTCCCAGACCCTGAGTGATAGAATATTGACTGTCTCTGTCTCCTTGCTGTACCTCTTGCCACAGTGCGGGAAAGGTGAACAAATTTTGGAGTTGCAATCATTCCTTTTTGGTTTTGAATCTTTTCAATCAAGTTTCTCCTTCTGCCACAGCACTGAAAAAAAGGTCAGAAATGGCGGCCTCTGTGACTGTGATAAAGAATCCTTCCTCATCCTCCTCCACCTCGCTCCAACCTGTGACGTGGTTGGCCATGCCATCTTCCTGTGTTGTCCAGCTCAGTGAGACTGACCTCATCTACTCACCTCCCCTCTGCATTAGGATTGGAGATAAACATAAGAGCTAGGAGCAGGAGTAGGCCATCTGTCCCCTCGAGCCTGTTCCGCCATTCAATAAGATCATGGCTGATCTTTTTGTGGACTCAGCTCCACTTACCCGCCCACTCACCATAACCCTTAATTCCTTTACTGTTCAAAAATTTATCTATCCTTGCCTTAAAAACATTCAATGAGGTAGCCTCAACTGCTTCACTGGGCAGGGAATTCCACAGATTCACAACCCTTTGTGTGAAGAAGTTCCTCCTCAACTCAGTCCTAAAGCTGCTTCCCCTTATTTTGAGGCCATGCCCCCTAGTTCTAGTTTCACCCGCCAGTGGAAACAACTTCCCTGCTTCTATCTTATCTATTCCCTTCATAATCTTATATGTTTCTATAAGATCTCCCCTCATTCTTCTGAATTCCAATGAGTATAGTCCCAGTCTACTCAGTCTCTCCTCATAAGCCAACCCTCTCAACTCCGGAATCAACCTAGTGAATCTCCACTGTACCCCCTCCAGTGCCAGTATCTCCTTTCTCAAGTAAGGAGACCAAAACTGTACACAGTACTCCAGGTGTGGCCTCACCAGCACCTTATACAGCTGCAACATAACCTTGCTGTTTTTAAACTCCATCCCTCTAACAATGAAGGACAAAATTCTATTTGCCTTCTTAATTACCTGCTGCACCTGCAAACCACCTCCTTGAGATTCCTGCACAAGGACACCCAGGTCCCTCAGCACAGCAGCATGCTGCAATTTTTTACCACTTAAATAATAGTCCATTTTGCTGTTCCTACCAAAATGGATGACCTCACATTCACCAACATTGTACTCCATCTGCCAGACCCTCACCCACTCACTTAGACTATCTATATTCCTTTGCAGACTTTCAACGTCCTCTGCACACTTTGCTCTTCCACCTATCTTAGTGTCATCTGCGAATTTTGACACAACACTTGATCCCCAACTCCAAATCATCTATGTAAATCGTAAACAATTGTGGTCCCAACACTGATCCCTGAGGCACACTGATAGCCAACCAGAAAAACACCCATTTACCCCCACTCTGCTTTCTGTTAGTTAACCAATCCTCTATCCATGCTAATACATTACCCATAACACTGTGCACCTTTATCTTATGTAGCAGTCTTTAGTGCGTCACCTTGTCAAATGCCTTCTGGAAATCCAGATACTCCACATCCACAGGTTCCCCATTGTCCACTGCACATGCAATGTTCTCAAAGAATTCCACCAAAGTAGCCAAACATGACCTTCCCTTCAGAACCCATGCTGCGTCCTACCACTGGGGCAATTTATATCCAGATGTCTCGCTATTTCTCCCTTGATGATAGATTCAAGCATTTTCCCTACTACGGAAGTTAAGCTAACCGGCCTATAGTTACCCGCCTTTTGTCTACCTCCTTTTTTAAACAGTGGCGTCACATTTGCTGTTTTCCAATCTGCGGGAACCACCCCAGAATCCAGCGAGTCCACCCTAGTGTCAGGGAATTAGCAGGGTAAATATGAGGAGCTATGGGGCTAGGACCTGGATGGGATTGTGGTCCATGCAGACTTGATGGGCTGAAAGGCCTCCTTCTGCATTGTAAGGATTTTATGATTCGGCCCATCAAGACTCCCAAGGAGACTCCCACTGAGGCCCTCCCCTCCATTTCCCTTAACCCTGCGCATTTACCATGGCCAATCCGCCTAACTTAGACATCTTTGGACGCTAAGAGGCAATTTAGAATGGTCAATCCACCTAACCTACACATCTTTGGAGTGTGGGAGGAAACCGGAGCATTCGGAGGAAACCCATGCAGACACGGGGAGAATGTTCAAACTCCGCACAGACAGTGACCCAAGCCGGGAATCGAACCCGGATCCCTGGCACTGTGAGGCAGCAGTGCTAACCACTGTGCTGCCCAAAAACTGAACAGATTCTGGGACTGTCTTATTCTGAAAAGAGAAGTCTGATTTTGTTCTTCAAAATGATCATTGGTTAGACGTAGAGACATTTCCGTGTGAGAGGGAGACCAAAACTGAAGATTATAAATGTAAGATAGTCACTAACAAATTCAAAGTTTTAAAGTTTAGTTATTAGCGTCGCAAGTAGGCTTACATTAACACTGCAATGAAGTTACTGTGAAAATCCCCTAGTTGCCACACTCCGGCACCTGTTCGGGTACACGGAGGGAGAATTTAGCATGGTCAATGCACCTAACCAGCGCGTCATTCCGACTACGGGAGGAAACCCACACAGACATGGGGAGAACGTGCAGGCTCCACACAGACAGTGACTCGAGCCGGGAATCGAACCCCAGTCCCTGGCGCTGTGAGGCAGCAGTGCTAACCACTGTGCCACCGTGCTGCCCTGGTTCAAAAATTAAAAAGACAATTTCGGGAGAAACACCTTTATCCTGAGCGAGAAGTGATCTTTTGGAGCAGCAGTGGTTATGACCCGGAGGTGACCATGTGGAGCTGGGAGTGGTTGAGGTGAATAAGGATGATGGATCTAAGAGGAAATTCTATAGGGACATGAGGGGGAGGAAGGGAATGGAAGGGTTGATGGGGTTAACGGAGTGAGGATGAGAGAATGTTGATGTGGAGTACAGGGAGTAGTATGGAGCTGTTAGGCTGAATGACCTGACTCTCTGATGTATGTTGAATGTGATATACTCTTTATAGGGTGACTTGGTCTGAATCCTGCCATAATTGCGGGGCCTTGTCTCTTCAGGAAGCTACCCACTCACTTCAAAGCTTTGGAAAATTCCCAGGAATCCTGACCAAATCCGGTCACGCTGAGTGCTTGAAGCAAGGTCACCTCCGGGTCATAATCACTGCTGCTCCAAAAGATCACTTCTAGCTCAGGGTGGCAGCTCAGTCACAGAGTCCCCTCCCAGGTCACGGCTCCTGGAGGGGGTCATTCTGGGTCATGACCCGGCCCTCAACCGCCCCTAAAGGTCACTTGACAGGTTGTGACCCCGGCTGCCTCACGGAGGCCCGCTCCCAGCCGGGCCGGTGTGATTTGTTGCTGATGGAAACAGAAAAGGAGGGGGGCGGGATTGAAAATGGTTGTTGAGGATCAGGGTTGTTCAAAGCTGGTTAGGAGCTTTCCGGAATTCTAGCCATCTCCAGGAACAAGAGGAGCCCGGTGAAGTGGGGAGACCGGAGAAGCTGGGATTGTTCTCCTTGGAGCAGAGGAGGTTACGGGTATGATTAAATGGAAATTTCAACAATTCTGCAGAGTGTTGATGGAGTAAGTGAGGAGGGAGCTGTTTCCGGCGGAGGGGGGTTAGGTTGGTCTCCAGCGGGCCTACCCAGAAGATCGTTGGCGAAAGAATCATTATGCAATTGAGAATGTAATTACTGAGCCAGTTGTTGTGACCTGTGCCACCTAATGAGGTGGTAATGGAAACAGATTTGAGTATTACTTTCAAATGGGCGTTGGTGGACATAAGTATATATATATATAAAAACGTGAAAGGAGAAAAAGAGGACAGGGCTTTGGGAAAAAAGCCCAGCAGTGTAGGGCGAATTGGAAAACCTCTTTAAATGAGCTGGCACAAATATGATGGGCTGAATGGCCTCCTCCTTGTGAGATGCTAGGAGCAGGTCGCTTTGCGGATAGCGATGAGGACCATCAGAGGATACAGCAGGATATAGATCAGTTGGAGACTTGGGCGGAGAGATGACAGATGGAGTTTAATCCGGACAAATGTGAGGTAATGCATTTTGGAAGGTCAGATACAGATAGGAAATATACAGTAAATGGCAGAACCCTTCGGAGTATTGATAAGCAAAGGCATCTGGGTGTACAGGTACACAGGTCACTGAAAGTGGCAACGCAGGTGGAGAAGGTAGTCAAGAAGGCATACAGCATGCTTGCCTTCATCGGCCGGGATATTGAGTTTAAAAATTGGCAAGTCATGTTGCCGCTTTATAGAACCTTAGTTAGGCCGCACTTGGCCACACGACCAGAAGGATGTGGAGGCTTTGGAGAGGGTACAGAAAAGATTTACCAGGATGTTGCCTGGTATGGAGGGCATTAGCTATGAGGAGAGGTTGGAGAAACTTGGTTTGTTCTCACTGGAACAACGGAGGTTGAGGGGAGACCTGATAGAAGTCTACAAGATTATGAGAGGCATGGACAGAGTGGATAGTCAGAAGCTTTTTCCCAGGATGGAAGAGTCAATTACTAGGGGGCATAGGTTTAAGGTGCGACGGGCAAGATTTAAAGGAGATGTACGAGGCAGACTTCTTTCACAGAGAGTAGTGGGTGCCTGGAACTTGTTGCCGGGGGAGGCAGTGGAAGCAGATACGGTAGTGACTTTTAAGGGGCGTCTTGACAAGTACATGAATAGGATGGGAATAGAGGGATATGGTTCCCGGAAGGGTAGGGGGTTTTAGTTCAGTCGGGCAGCATGGTCGGTGCAGGCTTGGAGAGCCGAAGGGCCTGTTCCTGTGCTGTAATTTTCTTTGTTCTTTGTTCTCTTTGTTCAGGTAGACAAGGTGGCTTACAGACTGCATTCTAGTTGAACAATCCTTATGTCAAGTAATGGATACCTGAGAGTGCATCAAATATACATTTGGTGGCATGGAAAGACAGTGGTTAGCACCACTGCCTCACAGTGCCAGGGACCCAGATTTGATTCTGGCTTCAGGTCACTGTCTGTGTGGAGTTTAGCTATGAGGAGAGGTTAGATAAACTTGGTTTGTTCTCACTGAAACGACAGAGGTTGAGGGGTGCTAGGGGTTTACAAAGTTATGAGTGGCATGGACAGAGTGGATAGTCAGATGCTGTTTCCCAGGGTGGAAGAGTCAAGTACGAGGGGACCAGGGGTTTAAGCTGCGTGGGGAAAAGTTTAGAGGAGATGTGCGAGGCAAGGGTTTTACACAGAGGGTGGAGAATGTCTGGAACGCACTGCCCGGGAGGTGGTGGGAGCAGGTACGATTGCGGCATTGAAGGGGTATCGAGATGAATACATGAATAGGATGGGAATGGAAGGATACGGACTCTGCAAGTGCACACGGTTTTAGTTTAGGCAGGCATCATGATCGGCACAGGCTTGGAGGGCCGAAGGGCCTGTTCCTGTGCTGTACTGTTCTTTGTTTTTTTTCTTTGTTTGCACGTTCTCCCCATGTCTGCGTGGGTTTCCTCCGGGTGCTCCGGTTTCCTCCCACAGTCCGAAAGACGTGCTGGTTAGGGTGGATTGGCCGTGCTAAATTCTCCCTCAGTGTACCCGAACAGGCACCGGAGTGTGGCGACTGGGGAATTTTCACAGTAACTTCGTTGCGGCGTTAATGTAAGCCTACTTGTGACACTAATAAATAAACTTTAATAAAAACATCCTGTGTCAAACAGGAACAGCAGGAGGCCATTTGGACCTTTGAACCTATTCTGTCATTCATTGACATCACAGCTGATGTGTTTGTTAACTACAGATACTCGCTTTGATTCCGTAACCCTTAATATCCTGGCTTAACAAAAATCTATCGCTCTGAATGTTTAAATGCTCTGTGGCTTCAGCAACTTCCGCTTTGTGAGGCAGCGGGTGGGGGGGAGGGGGTATGTGGGGGGGTGCGGTTGGGGGAGGGGGGGCAGTGTGGGGAGGGGTACATTCCTGATTTCCACTACCCTTTGTGCAGATTCTCTTCCCCCCCCACCCTCCCTCTCTTATAGCAGTGACTACACTCCACTGGTGGCCAGTGTTGTACTGAGCTCCCTGGGCTCTGTAACACAGCACAGCTCTTGCTCGCAGTCTCACATCAGCTTCCTTTGTCTGCGCCGTCATCATTTTTCCTCAAGAGTGTGACCATTGGCCTCCAGAACAGGAAGTGCTCGCAGGAGGGGGAACTGGGGAGGAGCCAGGGATTGTGACTGGGTTTAACCCTTTCACTGAATCCCTGCAAACGTGCAGACAGATAGACGGGCAGACAGGCAGACAGACGGGCAGGATAGATGCTGTACCAAAGGCAGGCTCACAGTCACAGAGTCCGTTTGGAAATATCTCCTGCACCAACTGCAAGAAAGCACCTTTACGTCACATCAATAAGATGGTAATATATCCCAAGCTGCTTTGCAGGAGCAAAACTTGACACTGAACCTCAAAGGGACAGGTGACCAAAAACTTGGTGAAAGATTTTTAAAGCGGGTCTGAAATGAGGAGTGATAATGGGCGGGATTTTACAGCCTGGCTTCAGTGAGGGCAGAAATTCCCACCCGAAGTCAAAGGACATTTCCGTAGACTGCACCCCCGCCCGCTCCAATTCTGTGGAGAGAGGCGGTAGAGTCCTGGCGGGTGAGTTAGAATAGTTTAGGGAGAGAATTACAGAGCTGAGGGATTAGGTACTGTTGTACTGACACTGGGCTAGTAATCTAGAGAACCAGAGCAAGACCTGGGGACCTGGGTTCGAATCCCGCCCCGGCAGATGGTGAAATTGAAATTAAAAGTCTTAACAATGACCTTGAAACCAGTGTCATAGAATCCCTACAGTGCAGAAAGAGGCCATTCAGCCCATCAAGCCTGCACTGACATGCCTGCATTGGCCACGTTGAATTGCCCCTGAGTGTCAGGGAGACAAGCTAGGGTAAATGTATGGGGTCATGGAGATAGGGCCTGTGGTCGGTGCAGACTTGATGGGCCGAATGGCCTACCTCAGCACCGTAGGATTCTATGAATCTATGACTGACAACAATCCCACCCAGGTCCTGTCCCCGGAAACTCACGTATTTATCCTGATAAACCCCCTAACACTAAGGGGCAATTTAGCATGGCCAATCAAACTAACCCACATATCTGAACTGTGGGAGGAAACTGGAGCACCCAGAGGAAACCCACGCAGAACGGGGAGAATATGCAAACTCCACTTAGTCACCGAGTGCTAACCACTGTGCCACCATGCTGCCCTCAATTATTGTAAAAACCCATCTGGTTCACTGGTGTCCTTCAGGAAGGAAATCTGTTATCCTCACCTGGTCTGTGACTCCAGATCTACAGCAATGTGGTTGACTCTCAAATGCCCTCTGAAATGGGACGGGGAATAAATGCTGGCCCAGCCAGCGATACCCATGTCCCATAAAAATGAATTTTTAAAAAAACTGAAGGCATGAATTTGTCCATACATCTCTGACAACAGAACGACACGTCAGTAGGGTGGTGAAAAAGTCATATGGGACACTCGCCTTTAACAATCGGGGCATAGATTACAAAAGCAGGGAGGTCATGTTGGAGTTGTTTCGAACTTTAGTGAGGCCACAGCTGGAGCACTGTGTGCAGTTCTGGTCACCACATTATAGGAAGGATGTGATTGCACTGGAACAAAGAACAAAGAACAATACAGCACAGGAACAGGCCCTTCGGCCCTCCAAGCCTGTGCCGCTCCCTGGTCCAAACTAGACCATTCTTTTGTATCCCTCCATTCCCACTCCGTTCATATGGCTATCTAGATAAGTCTTAAACGTTCCCAGTGTGTCCGCCTCCACCACCTTGCCCAGCAGCGCATTCCAGGCCCCCACCACCCTCTGTGTAAAATATGTCCTTCTGATATCTGTGTTAAACCTCCCCCCCTTCACCTTGAACCTATGACCCCTCGTGAACGTCACCACCGAACTGGGGAAAAGCTTCCCACCGTTCACCCTATCTATGCCTTTCATAATTTTATACACCTCTATTAAGTCTCCCCTCATCCTCTGTCTTTCCAGGGAGAACAACCCCAGTTTACCCAATCTCTCCTCATAACTAAGCCCCTCCATATCAGGCAACATCCTGGTAAACCTCCTCTGTACTCTCTCCAAAGCCTCCACGTCCTTCTGGTAGTGTGGCGACCAGAACTGGACGCAGTATTCCAAATGCGGCCAAACCAACGTTCTATACATCTGCAACATCAGACCCCAACTTTTATACTCTATGCCCTGTCCTATAAAGGCAAGCATGCCATATGCCTTCTTCACCACCTTCTCCACCTGTGATGTCACCTTCAAGGATTTGTGGACTTGCACACCCAGGTCCCTCTGCGTATCTACACCCTTTATGGTTCTGCCATTTATCGTATAGCTCCTCCCTACATTAGTTCTACCAAAATGCATCACTTCGCATTTATCAGGATTGAACTCCATCTGCCATTTCTTTGCCCAAATTTCCAGCCTATCTATATCCTTCTATAGCTTCTGGCAATGCACCTCACTATCTGCAAATCCTGCCAATTTTGTGTCATCCGCAAACTTACTGATCACCCCAGTTACACCTTCTTCCAGATCGTTTATATAAATCACAAATAGCAAAGGTCCCAATACAGAGCCCTGCGGAACACCACTAGTCACAGGCCTCCAGCCGGAAAAAGACCCTTCCACTACCACCCTCTGTCTTCTGTGACCAAGCCAGTTCTCCACCCATCTAGGAGAGGGTGAAGAGGGGATTCACCAGGATGCTGCCTGGGATGGAACATTTAAGTTATGAAGCTTGGATAGGCTTGGATTGCTTTTGATGGAGCAGTGAGGTGACCTAATTGAGGTGTGCAAGTGGATAAGGAGCAGCTATCTTAGCTGAAGGGTCAGTCATGAGGGGACATAGGTTCAAGGCGAGGGGCAGGAGGCTTAGGGGGGACGTGAGGAAAACCTTTTTTACCCAGAGGGTGGTGACGGTCTGGGATGCGCTGCCTGGGAGGGTGGTGGAGGCGGGATGCCTCACATCCTTTAAAAAGTAGCTGGATGAGCACTTGGCACGTCATAACATTCAAGGCAATGGGCCAAGTGCTGGCAAGTGGGATTAGGTGGGCGTTCAGGTGTTTCTCATGTGTCAGTGCAGACTCGATGGGCCGAGGGGCCTCTTCTGTACCGTATGATTCTATGATTCTACGATCGCAAATAGTGGAGCGGTTAAAACTGGGAATCACAGATGAGCCCAGATGTTTCAGAAACTTGTGGGACTGGAGGTATTAACAGAGATAAGAAGGCCTGTGGAAGGATGGGAATTTTCAAATCTTTCCCTTCGCCCGACATGTGCAGGGTCTGTCATTTCAAGGTTTGCGTTTCAGTGCATCCTCGTGACTGGGTTCATCTTTACATCAGGCCCTGGAGTCCCCAGGTCACCAGGGATACTGTCACAGAGAAAAAATTTGCATTTACTTAACACTGTTCAAATTCTCAAACCATTCCAAAGTGATAAGGAAGGCTCCCCTGCTGTCCCTCAAATTAGTACCATGGAATCTTCGCGTTAATCGAGGTGGCAGATCGGGTGGCATGGTGGTTAGCACTGCTGCCTCACAGCTCCAGGGACTCGGGTTCAATTCCCGGCCTCGGGTCACTGTCATTGTGGAGTCTGCACATTCACCCCGTGCCTGCGTGGGTTTCCTCCGGGTGCTCCGGTTTCCTCCCACGGTCCAATGTGCAGGTTAGGTGGTTTGGACATGGGGTAAATTGCCCCTTAATGTCCAGGGATGCGTAGGTTAGAGGGATTAGCAGGGTAAATATGTGGTTACGGGGATAGGGCCTGTGTGGGATTGTGGGTGGTAGAGACTCAATGGGCCGAATGGCCTCCTGCACTGTAGGGATTCTATGATTCTGTGATTTCAGGACACCCCTGGGCATGCAGCACTCCTTCAGCGCTGCCCCTGGGAGCCAGCTTGGATTTTACACGCTCATCTCCGGACTGAGATTTGAACCCACAAAATTGGAACCTGAGACGTAAGAGTATTCCTCACCGAGTCACGGCTAGCAGCTGCAAACTGCTGCTAAGGTGTGTTTGGAACTTACACTCCTGGCTTACAAACTCGGTTGCTGGTACAAGGATCCCATTCAGATGGCGAAACGTGGGAAAATAAATCCAGGTTTTTCAATCATTTATTACTTACAGAAAACGTTTTCCCTCCCCGGATAATAAAGGCAGGGGTAACGTGGTTCAATTTACTTCATAACAATGATTTTTTTATCATTGCATAACAATTAAGTTTATTTATTATTGTCACAAGTGGGTTTACATTAACACTGCAATGAAGTTACTGTGAAAATCCCCTAGTCGCCACACTCTGGCGCCTGTTCGGGTACACTGAGAGAGAATTTAGCACGGCCAACGCACCTAACAAACACGTCTTTTGGACTGTGGGAGGAAACCGGAGCACCCAGAGGAAACCCTCGCAGACACGGGGAGAACATGCAAACTCCACACAGACAGTGACCCAAGCTGGGAATCGAACCCAGGTCCCTGGCGCTGTGAGGCAGCAGTGCTAACCCACTGTGCCACCGTGCCGCCCTTAGTGGGGAACTTAGTGGGGAAACTAAGGGGACCATGAATAAATGATAGTCACCAATAAACCCAGTAGGGAGCAGAGGGGAAAGATCTTACTCCAGAGGATTTATAGTGTGTGCAACTCGGTACCACACAAAGTATTTGAGGTGAAATAGGATCAGAAAGTTCTGGAAGGAACGCAGCAGGTATGGCAGCATCCGAGATGGGGAGAAACAGAGTTAATGTTTTGAACTCTTCTTTGGAACTCTTCCAGTCTTCTCTCCGCTTTGATTTCTCTAGTACTATCCGCAGTATTTTGCTTTTATTTGAGATCCATAGGATTTGTTGTGTTTGAAGGGAAGCTGGATGAACACATGTGGGAGAAAGGAATAGATTGATAAGCTGGGAGGCTGAGGTGGGAGGAGGCTCCTGTGAAGCCAGTATGGTCCATTCGGGTTGAATGGCCTGTTTCTGTGCTATTCAATGATCGGTAAGAAGTCTCACAACACCAGGTTAAAGTCCAACAGGTTTATTTGGTATCACAAGCTTTCGGAGTGTCGCTTCTTCTTCAGGTGAGTGAGGAGTTGTGTTCATAGACAGGGCATGCATAGACACAAACTCAATTTACAAGATAATGGTTGGAATGCGAGTCTTTACAGGTAATCAAGTCTTTACATGTACACACAATGTGAGTGGAGAGAACAAAGAACAAAGAACAGTACAGCACAGGAAACAGGCCCTTCGGCCCTCCAAGCCTGTGCCGCTCCTTGGTCCAACTAGACCAATCGTTTGTATCCCTCCATTCCCAGGCTGCTCATGTGACTATCCAGGTAAGTCTTAAACGATGTCAGCGTGCCTGCCTCCACCACCCTACTTGGCAGCGCATTCCAGGCCCCCACCACCCTCTGTGTAAAAAACATCCCTCTAATATCTGAGTGTGTGTTGGTCCAGGTGTGTGTTGGATCGGGTGTGTGTGGTCCAGGTGTGCGTTGGTCCAGGTGTGTATTGGATCGGGTGTGTGTGGGCTAGGTGTGTTTTGGTCCAGGTGTGTGTGGTCCAGGTGTATTTTGATCCAGGTGTGCATTAGTCCAGGTGTGCATTGATCCAGGTGTGCATTAGTCCAGGTGTGCGTTGATCCAGGTGTGCATTAGTCCAGGTGTGCGTTGATCCAGGTGTGCATTAGTCCAGGTGTGCGTTGATCCAGGTGTGCATTAGTCCAGGTGCACATTGGCAGCTCTTCTGGAGCCCCAGCAGCCACTATCACATTGGCTATTTATTTTGATGACTGTGGGATCTTGCTGAACTCGCGACCTAGTGATGATCAGTCAGTGCACCCCGCAGTCGCGACCCGCTTTACAGTCAGGGACAGTTCAATTGTACACAGCGAGCTCGCACACAGCAACTGAATGAAAACCAGATGATCAGTTCAGTGAGAGAAAAGTATTGGCCAGGACCAGCCAGGGGAGAGTCGAGGGAATGCTCCCACGCTCAGCTGCACGCTGATTCATATCCACCCACAAGGGTCGAGGGGGACGGGTGGGGGGATACACTGAACCTGAAAGAGAGAGTTACCCACCCGACCCACCGCAGAC
Source organism: Mustelus asterias (assembly GCF_964213995.1). NCBI lineage: Eukaryota > Metazoa > Chordata > Chondrichthyes > Carcharhiniformes > Triakidae > Mustelus > Mustelus asterias. The sequence goes on from NC_135817.1 coordinate 84,196,028, forward strand.
ATGGGTTTCGGGCTGTGATTGGCTGCTCTCTCAGTTCAAGGCAGCCTTTAGAGCAAGACAAGGAGCTGATCCCAGCTTCCTGCTCGAGGTCTGGAACTGTAAATTAGTGCCAGCTGTTGTGTTTGTCTGCTCACTAATCGTGTGGCTCATCTGTGACCCCGACCTTGATCAGTAAGATCTCAGTGAATCAAACCTCCGACCGGCAATGTTTGCCTGAGCTCGACAAGCCCGCGATTTATTGCACAATAACTCAGTACCTCATTCCATTTTAGTTTAATGGTTCTTCCTGATGGTGCCAATCCCCTCTCTCCACCCCCAGCCCACAGGAGCTGAGTCACACCGATCGCTGGCTGACTGGAACTCTCCACTATCCAAACCAAGTGACCCTTCTCAGAGGTGGTGGAGGTTAACAGGGAGGGAGGGGCCAGGACAGGTTATGGGGTTGGGAATGGACAGGTAGGGGATATGGGAGTTAAAGTTTATTTATTAGTGTCACAAGTAGGTTTACATTAACACTGCATTGAAGTTACTGTGAAAATCCCCAAGTCCCACACTCCGGCGCCTGTTCGGGTACAGTGAGGGAGAATTTAGCACGGCCAATGCACCCTAACCAGCACGTCTTTCGGACTGTGGGAGGAAACCGGAGCACCCGGAGGAAACCCACGCAGACACGGGGAGAACGTGCAGACTCTGCACAGACAGTGTCCCGAAGCTGTGAATGGAACCCGGATCCCTGGCGCTGTGAGGCAGCAGTGCTAACCACTGTGCCACGTGGCGTCCATGGAGGAAGGGAATTGAGTAAAATGGATGGGGCGAGATTGCAGGATTTGGTTGTAGGTATCACCTTAACGCCAATTCTATTCTCACACTGTGTCCAGATGTGATAGGCTTAAACTGTATATTCTGAGAGTGCAAAGAAAATTTGTACCTGTCCTGGGAGAGTTTGATTGGGATAGTGTAGAGGGAGCTTTACTCTGTATCTAACCCCGTGCTGTATCTGCCCTGGGAGTGTTTGATGGGGGACAGTGTAGAGGGAGCTTTACCCTGTATCTAACCCCATGCTGTACCTGTCCTGGGAGTGTTTGATGGGGGACAGTGTAGAGGGAGCTTTACTCTGTATCTAACCCCGTGCTGTACCTGTCCTGGGAGTGTTTGATGGGGACAGTGTAGAGGGAGCTTTACTCTGTATCTAACCCCGTGCTGTACCTGTCCTGGGAGAGTTTGATTGGGACAGTGTCGAGGAAGCTTTACTCTGTATCTAACCCCGTGCTGTACCTGTCCTGGGAGTGTTTGATGGGGACAGTGCAGAGGGAGCTTTACTCTGTATCTAACCCCGTGCTGTACCTGTCCTGGGAGTGTTTGATGGGGACAGTGTAGAGGGAGGTTTCCCTCTTCAACAGAATGTGTACCTTTCCTGCGACTGTTTGATGGTGACAGAGGGTGCTGACAGTGAAGGGGAGTTTCATTGCCTACGCTGCTTTACCTCAACTCACTCAGTACAATTTAGTGTGTAGCTGATGATGTGATTGTAGCGTTGCTCTGTAATTCTGAAGTGAGTTCAAGAGGGATTACAGGAAGGGAGTTTTCCTTCAATTTTGACTACTGCAGTTCAGCAGAGGTCAGAAGGACATGCTGATCAGAGGAAGGAAATTTTGCAATGCTCGTCGCTGTCCTCGAGACGGCAAAATTGTCAACTTTCATCAGCTGAGAAACTGAATTATCGCCGTTGTATCAGAAGGTTGGGCTAACCTTGGCCTTCAGCATGACGTCTGGATTCCAACTGTGTGTCTCATTCTGTGAAGGAATCTTCAAATCACAGAATCCGGTTTTAGTCACTCAATATTCTTACTGTCTCTTTACACTCACACGCACACACACAGACACACACGCACACACGCACACACACACGCACACACGGACACACACACAGACACACACTCACACACACACAAACACACACACACCCACAGACACACACACTCACACACACACAGACACACACACGCACACACACACATGCACACACACGCAGTCACACACACACACACGCATAGACACACACACAGACACACACGCACACACACTGACACACAGACACACACACACTCACGCACAGTCACACACACAGACACACATGCACACACACTCACACATGCATTCACATACACTCACACACACACTCGTACACACACACTCACGCACACAAACACACTCACACACACACACACGCAATCCCACACACGCACACACACACATGCACACAAACACACACGCAACTCACTCACTCACGCACACACACAATCAGACACGTGCACTCACACACATACATACACACACACACACATACACACTCACACACACACACACTCACGCACACACTAACACACACACTAACACACACACACTCATACACACACATACACACTTACACGCGCACGCACACACTCACACACACACTCACATGCTAACACACACTCACTCACACACACAATCGCACACACACACATGCACACTCACACACACTCACATATACACACGCTAACACACACTCACACTCACGTGCTAACACGCACACACATACACACACACACACATACACACACGCAGGCTTAGGGAACACTGTTTATATATGCATTCTGCCATTTCAGACAGAAGTAACCTCTTCTGCCAGGGAGTTTGTGCATTTCTCTCCCGCAGCTCTCAGTGGAGGTTGGATCATTGAATGTATTCGCTGCTGAGTCAGACAGATTTGAGATTACAAGGGCAGCACAGACAGGGGAGTGGAATTGGGGCCACAATCAGGTTAGCACTGATCTCATTGAATGGTGGAGCAGGATCGAGGGGCTGAATGGCCTCATCCAGATCCAATATTGGAAGAATAGAAACTCAATATTAACAGGTTCCAGTGGAAATTCCCACTGGCACATTGGAGGTTAAAGAGTGAGGTCAGTATTGTAATGTAACACATTATGGTATCATTGATTGGAGCTACGTGACTGTCTTATGCAGACAACACTATCGATCTCCGCATTACAAATATTAAAATAAAGAGATAAAAAGGTGTTGTCTGTGAGCTTGTGATTGTCTGGAGTTGAAACACTTGCAGCCAGATAGGGTAACACTCGTACTAGGGCTTCTGTACAGCAAGAAACGGGACATGTGTGGGTTTCCCAGACGCCATTGGACCAGTTTAAAAACATCATCAGGTCAGATACAACAGTCTGTTCATCCTCAGGTTACTGCTCAGGGAAGAGCACTTGAGCTCTGTAATGCAGAGGTCAGCTATTGGTGAATACAGGTCTGTCACTGTATAACACTGGGGTATAGTACTGGTGGGGATGGGTCTGTCGCTGTATAACACTGGAGTACAGTACTGGTGGGGATGGGTCTGTCGCTCTATAACACTGGGGTATAGTACTGGTGGGGACGGATGTGTCACTGTATAACACTGGGGTACAGTGCTGGTGGGGATGGGTCTGTCACTGTATAACACTGGGGTACAGTACTGGTGGGGATGGGTCTGTCACTGTATAACACTGGAGTACAGTACTGGTGGGGATGGGTCTGTCGCTCTATAACACTGGGGTATAGTACTGGTGGGGACGGATGTGTCACTGTATAACACTGGGGTACAGTGCTGGTGGGGACGGGTCTGTCACTGTATAACACTGGGGTACAGTACTGGTGGGGATGGGTCTGTCACTGTATAACACTGGGATACAGTACTGGTGGGGACGGGTCTGTCACTGTATAGCACTGGGTACAGTACTGGTGGGGATGGGTCAGTCACTGTATAACACTGGGGTACTGTACTGGTGGGGACGGGTCTGTCACTGTATAGCACTGGGTACAGTACTGGTGGGGATGGGTCTGTCACTGTATAACACTGGGATACAGTACTGGTGGGGACGGGTCTGTCACTGTATAGCACTGGGGTACTGTACATAGAACATAGAACAGTACAGCACAGAACAGGCCCTTCGGCCCACGATGTTGTGCCGACCTTCATCTGAAACCAAGATCAAGCTATCCCACTCCCTACCATCCTGGTGTGCTCCATGTGCCTATCCAATAACCGCTTAAATGTTCCTAAAGTGTCTGACTCCACTATCACTGCAGGCAGTCCATTCCACACCCCAACCCACTCTCTGCGTGAAGAACCTACCTCTGATATCCTTCCTATATCTCCCACCATGAACCCTATAGTTATGCCCCCTTGTAATAGCTCCATCCACCCGAGGAAATAGTCTTTGAACGTTCACTCGATCTATCCCCTTTATCATTTTATAAACCTCTATTAAGTCTCCCCTCAATCTCCTCCGCTCCAGAGAGAACAGCCCCAGCTCCCTCAACCTTTCCTCATAAGAACGACACTCCAAACCAGGCAGCATCCTGGTAAATCTCTTCTGCACTCTTTCCAGCGCTTCCACATCCTTCTTATAGTGAGGTGACCAGAACTGCACGCAATATTCCAAATGCGGTCTCACCAAGGTCCTGTACAGTTGCAGCATAACCCCACGGCTCTTAAACTCCAACCCCCTGTTAATAAAAGCTAACACACTATATGCCTTCTTCACAGCTCTATCCACTTGAGTGGCAACCTTTAGAGATCTGTGGATATGGACCCCAAGATCTCTCTGTTCCTCCACAGTCTTCAGAACCCTACCTTTGACCCTGTAATCCACATTTAAATTTGTCCTACCAAAATGAATCACCTCACATTTATCAGGGTTAAACTCCATTTGCCATTTTTCAGCCCAGCTTTGCATCCTATCTATGTCTCTTTGCAGCCTACAACACCCCTCCACCTCATCCACTACTCCACCAATCTTGGTGTCATCAGCAAATTTACTGATCCACCCTTCAGCCCCCTCCTCTAAGTCATTAATAAAAATCACAAAGAGCAGAGGACCAAGCACCGATCCCTGCGGCACTCCGCTAGCAACCTGCCTCCAGTCCGAAAATTTTCCATCCACCACCACCCTCTGTCTTCGATCAGATAGCCAGTTACCTATCCAATCGGCCAACTTTCCCTCTATCCCACACCTCCTTACTTTCATCATAAGCCGACCATGGGGGACCTTATCAAACGCCTTACTAAAATCCATGTATATGACATCAACCGCCCTACCTTCATCAACACACCTAGTTACCTCCTCAAAAAATTCGATCAAATTTGTGAGGCACGATTTACCCTTCACAAATCCGTGCTGACTATCCCGGATTAATCCGCATCTTTCTAAATGGTCGTAAATCCCATCCCTAAGGACCTTTTCCATCAATTTACCAACCACCGAAGTAAGACTAACCGGTCTATAATTACCAGGGTCATTTCTATTCCCTTTCTTAAACAGAGGAACAACATTTGCCACTCTCCAGTCCTCTGGCACCATCCCCGTGGACAGCGAGGACCCAAAGATCAAAGCCAAAGGCTCTGCAATCTCATCCCTCGCCTCCCAAAGAATCCTAGGATACATTTCATCAGGCCCAGGGGACTTATCGACCTTCAGTTTATTCAAAACTGCCAAGACATCCTCCCTCCGAACATCTATTTCCTCCAGCCTATTAGCCTGTAACACCTTCTCTTCCTGAAAAACATGGCCCCTCTCCTTGGTGAACACTGAAGAAAAGTATTCATTCATCACCTCGCCTATCTCTACTGATTCCATACACAAGTTCCCACCACTGTCCTTGACCGGCCCTAACCTCACCCTGGTCATTCTTTTATTCCTCACATAAGAGTAAAAAGCCTTGGGGTTTTCCTTGATCCGACCCGCCAAGGACTTCTCATTTCCCCTCCTAGCTCTCCTCAGCCCCTTTTTCAGCTCATTCCTTGCTAACTTGTAACCCTCAGTCGAGCCATCTGAACCTTGTTTCCTCATCCCTACATAAGCTTCCCTCTTCCTTTTCACAAGACATTCCACCTCTTTTGTGAACCACGGTTCCCTCACTCGGCCATTTCCTCCCTGCCTGACAGGGACATACCTATCAAGGACACCCAGTATTTGTTCCTTGAAAAAGTTCCACTTTTCATCAGTGCTTTCCCTGACAGTTTCTGTTCCCATCTTATGCCCCCTAATTCTTGCCTAATCGCATCATAATTACCTCTCCCCCAATTGTAAGCCTTGCCCTGCCGTCCGGCCCTATCCCTCTCCATTGCAATAACAAAAGACACCGAATTGTGGTCACTATCTCCAAAGTTCTCTCCCACAACCAAATCTAACACTTGCCCCGGTTCATTTCCTAGTACCAAATCCAATGTGGTCTCACCCCTTGTCGGCCTATCCACATATTGTGTCAGGAAACCCTCCTGCACACACTGCACAAAAAGTGCCCCATCCAAACTATTCGACCTACAAAGGTTCCAATCAATATTTGGAAAGTTAAAGTCCCCCATGACAACTACCCTGTGACCCCCACACGTATCCATAATCTGCTCAGCAATTTCTTCCTCCACATCTCTATTACTATTTGGGGGCCTATAGTAAACTCCTAGCAACGTGACCGCTCCTTTCCTGTTTCTAACTGCAGCCCATATTACCTCAGTGTGCATATCCCCCTCAAAGTGCTTTTCCGCAGCCGTTAAACTATCCTTGATTAACAATGCTACTCCTCCACCTCTTTTACCAGCTTCCCTACACTTACTGAAACATCTATACCCCGGAACGTCCAACAACCATTCCTGTCCTTGTTCTACCCACGTCTCCGTAATGGCCACAACATCGTAGTCCCAAGTAGCAATCCACGCCCCAAGTTCATCCACCTTGTTCCGGATGCTCCTTGCACTGAAGTAGTCACACTTCAACCCATCTTCCTGTCTACCGGTACCCACCCTTGACCTTGATACCTTCCCCAATATCTCACCACCCTCAACACTGACTTCCGGACTACAACTGTACTGGTGGGGATGGGTCTGTCACTGTATAACACTGGGATACAGTACTGTTGGGGATGGGTCTGTCACTGTATAACACTGGGTACAGTACTGGTGGGGACGGGTCTGTCACTGTATAACACTGGCGTACAGTACTGATGGGGACGAGTCTGTCACTGTATAACACTGGGGTACAGTACTGGTGGGCACAGCTCTGTCACTGGGTGAAACAGGGGTTAAGTGTTGTTTTTGCTGGTGGCACAGTGGTTAGCTCTGCTGCCTAACAGCGCCGGGGACCAGGGTTCAATTTCCGGCTCAGGCCACTGTTTCAGCAGAGTCTGCACATTCTCCCCATGTCTGCGTGGGTTTCCTCCGGGTGCTCCCATTTCCTCCGACAGTCAGAAAGATGTGCTGGTTAGGTGCATTGGCCATGCTAAATTCTCCCTCAGTGAATTCGAACAGGCGCCAGAGTGTGGCGACTAGGGGATTTTCACTGTAACTTCATTGCAGTGTTAATGTAAACCTACTTGTGACACTAATAAATAAACTTTCAATATTAAACTTGTAAAGTGCAGGTGGTTTTGAGGATGCGCTTAATGGGGACAGTGTAGAGGGAGCTTTACTCTGTATCTAACCCCGTGCTGTACCTGTGCTGGGAGTGTTTGATGGAGACAGTGTAGAGGGGGCTTTACTCTGTATCTAACCCCGTGCTGTACCTGTCCTGGGAGTCTTGATGGGGACAGTGTAGCGGGAGCTTTACTCTTTATCTAACCCCGTGCTTTACCTGTCCTGGGAGTGTTTGGTGGGGCAGTGGAGAGGGAGCTTTACTCTGTATCTAACCCCGTGCTGTAACTGTCCTGGGAGTGTTTGATGGGGACAGTGTGGAGGGAGCTTTACTCTGTATCTAACCCCGTGCTGTACCTGTCCTGGGAGTGTTTGATGGGGACAGTGTAGAGGGAGCTTTACTCTGTATCTAACCCCGTGCTGTACCTGTGTTGGGAGTGTTTGATGGGGACAGTGTAGAGGGGGCTTTACTCTGTATCTAACCCCGTGCTGTACCTGTGCTGGGAGTGTTTGATGGGGACAGTGTAGAGGGGGCTTTACTCAGTATCTAACCCCGTGCTGTACCTGTCCTGGGATGTCTTGATGGGGACAGTGTAGCGGGAGCTTCACTCTTTATCTAACCCCGTGCTGTACCTGTCCTGGGAGTGTTTGGTGGGGCAGTGGAGAGGGAGCTTTACTCTGTATCTAACCCCGTGCTGTACCTGTCCTGGGAGTGTTTGATGGGGACAGTGTAGAGGGAGCTTTACTCTGTATCTAACCCCGTGCTGTACCTGTGTTGGGAGTGTTTGATGGGGACAGTGTAGAGGGGGCTTTACTCTGTATCTAACCCCGTGCTGTACCTGTGCTGGGAGTGTTTGATGGGGACAGTGTAGAGGGGGCTTTACTCAGTATCTAACCCCGTGCTGTACCTGTCCTGGGATGTCTTGATGGGGACAGTGTAGCGGGAGCTTCACTCTTTATCTAACCCCGTGCTGTACCTGTCCTGGGAGTGTTTGGTGGGGCAGTGGAGAGGGAGCTTTACTCTGTATCCAACCCCATGTTGTACATGTCCTGGGAGTGTTTGATGGAGACAGTGTTGAGGGAGCTTTATTCTGTATCTAACCCCATGCTGGACCTGTCCTGGGAGTGTTTGATGGGGACAGTGTAGAGGGAGCTTTGCTCTGTATCTAACCCCGTGCTGTACCTGTGCTGGGAGTGTTGATGGGGACTGCGTGTTGTTGTACTGTTTCAGTTTCCTGTCAGTGAGTCTCTGGTGTTGAACGAGGAAGGCAGGTGTGGGGGATGGGTAGTTGAAGCAGCGCTGATGGTTTGATGGTGGGCGTGTGCTTCAATCATTGGGACAGGGTGTTCGCTTAAAGGCACTGGGGCCAACTTCTGCTCAACAGCTGATGAGGCAATGTGGGGGACTGGGTACTATACCGGGCGGTACACTTAAACATGAGGCAGCAAAGGAGAACTAAAATGCTGCAAGCTAACCTTGCATTTTACTCTCTCTCTCTCACTGACACTAATGCTGCAAACTTTAATTAGTAGCCTTGGGGAGAAATCCTTCTCTTTGTAGTCCTGTCGTTTAACTTCACTGAGGGATACCATCAGCAAAATATCATGCTTGTGGGCGATGGGACCTGATTGCGTTCCTTTTTTTTCTAACCTCCAATTCTCTCATCTCCGCTCGCGTTTCGTTCAAGGTCCTAGATATTGATTCACTTTAAGGAGCTGTAAGCAAGGTCATGTCAGATCAGCACTGTGAAGATCGGCTGGCTGTGACTCGTGTTGGAGCCAGTGTGGAGAAAGAGGAGCGAATTTATCATCTGGTGTTGGAAAGGTGATGGGAGATTTTCCAGTAATCCGTGGGGATCGGAGTGTGCGTTACTGTCCTTTCGTGGGCAGTCTCGACCCTGTGTCCTTTGGTAACCACTGTGGCACATTGTGGAGGCCTGTGTCCGCCTTCTAGGCAGGAGGAGGAAGAACTTTCATTCGTTCAACACCATTCACATCCTCCAGGGTTTCCCAAAGTGGTTTACGTTCTGTGAGGAAAAGTTGATGTGCTATCGCCAGTAAAGTTTTGCCCACATTGGGGCCATGAATATAAGATAATCACCAGGAACTTTCTAAAGCAATTCAGGAATGGGGCGGAATTTTGCACCGGTGGGATTTTACGGTCCCGTCGAGGTCAACAGAGTTTAGAACGTCTCGGCACATTTTACAGCCCCGCCTACACCTCAGGAAGGCCATGTAACTACCCCCCTACCCCCCCTATGGAGTCATTGAGGTGAATTGTGTCAATGATTCAAAGTGAAGCCAGATAAACACATGTGGCAGAAAGGAACAGACAGATTCACTGATTTGAGTTAGATTAATTCAATGGATGGTAGGACACCAGGAAGTTCTGTAGAACAAAGGAACCTTGGCATACATCTCTGAAGACAGAAGGACATGTTAGTAGGATGGTGAAAAATGCATATGGGACACTTGTCTTTATCAATCGCGGCACAGATTTTTCTTTTTGTTTTTATACTTTTCCAATTCAATCAAATCAAGTCCAATTCAGAGTCTCAACAAGTTGAGACATTTCTGATCCAGGCTGACAAGACAGGGCATGCAATCCTCTGCCCTGTCTTGGGCCTGATCTACATGAGCCAAGCTGATTGGAGCAGGCGGAGAATTCCTCCTCCAAGGCTTGATCTCATTTGCATCTTAGCCAAAAGGCCGAGATACCGCTTTTAAAAATTGCTTCATATGAAACATATGAAGCTTAAATGCAACCCAATGACCTCAACCAAGTGCAGCATCCGCATAACCACACTTGATCTTAGCCAAAAGGCCGAGACACAGATTTAAAAAAAAATACTTTTCCAATTCAATCAAATCAAATCCAATTCAGAGTCTCAACAAGTTGAGACATTTCAGATCCAGGCTGACAAGACAGGGCGAGCGACCAAACCACCCTGTCCTGGGCCTGATCTACATGAGCCAAGCTGATTGGAGAAGGGGGAGGTTCCTCCTCCAAGACTTGAGCTCATTTGCATCTTAGCCAAAAGGCCGAGATGCCGCTTTAAAAAATTGCTTCATATGAAACATATGAAGCTTCAGTGTAACCTAATGACCTCGACCAAGTGCGGCCGACCATGGGCTGCCGACCATACTACACTTGATCTTAGCCAAAAGGCCGAGAAGCGATGGCCGAGACACACATTACAAAAGCAGGGAAGTCATGATGGAGTTGTATAGAACTTTGGTGAGGCCACAGCTGGAGCACTGTGTGCAGTTCTGGTCACCACATTATAGGAAGGATGTGAATGCGCTGGAGGGGGTGCAGAGGAGATTCACCGGGATGCTGCCTGGGATGGAACATTTAAGTGATAAAGAGAGGTTGTGTAGGCTTGGGTTGTTTCTGTTGGAGCAGAGAAGACTGAGGGGTGACCTGATCGAGGTGTACAAGATTATGATGGACATGGACAGGGTGGATAGGGAGCAGCTGTTTCCCTGAGTTGAAGGGTCAGTTGTGGGGGGAAAATAGGTTCACGTTGAGGGACAGGAGGTTTAGGGGGGGTGTGAGGAAAAACATTTTTACCCAGAGGGTGGTGACGGTCTGGAATGCGCTGCCTGGGAGGGTGGTGGGGGCGGGATGCCTCACATCCTTTAAAAAGTACCTGGATGAGCACTTAGCATGTCGTAACATTCAAGGCTATGGGCCAAGTGCTGGCAAATGGGATTAGGTGGGAGGCCAGGTGTTTCTTGCTTGTCGGGGCAGACCTGAAGGGCTGAAAGGCCTCTCCTGCACTGTATGAGTCAATGAGTTAGATTGGGAGTGCATGCTTTTCAGTGACATTGTCCAGTAATTGTCCTATTAAGAGGGGGTGATTATTGACTCGACCTCCAAAAGACTAGAAATGGACATAGCCTGAACAATTGGTGACGGGAAACTGTAAGGGGTTTCTCTGCTGAGCTGGAGGTAGAATAAACTTGCTGAAGGTAAACGACAAGCTGCTGTATTATTGCCCCATCACTTAATAGCATTGATATTAACATTTCTGTTGAGCACTAACAACAGCATCTGTCAGTTTGGCTGAATGGCCAATTTCCGTAGCTGTAAGAGTTGCATTGCTCTGCAAAGCAGCAGCCAATTTGTGCACAGGAAAAGCCCACAAACAGCATTAAGTTAAATGTCCAAATAACTTGTCTCTGCGACACTGTGTTGATGGAAAAATATTGATCAGATACTGGAAAGAGCTTAAATCAAAGCAAAATACTGTGGATCCTGGAGACCTAAAGATGGGGAGGCGATGGCCTAGTGGTGTTATCGCTCGACTATTAATCTGGAAACTCAGCTAATGTTCTGGGGTTCGAATCCCGCCACAGCAATTGGTGGAATTTGAATTCAGTAAAAATATCTGGAATTAAGATTCGACTGATGACCATGAAACCATTGTCGATTGTCGGAAAAACCCATCTGGTTCACTTTAGAGAAGGAAATCTGCCGTCCTTACCTGGTCTGGCCTACATGTGACTCCAGAGCCACAGCAATGTGGTTGACTCTCAACTGCCATCGGGCAACTTGGGATGGGCAATAAATGCTGGCCCAGCCAGCGACACCCACGTCCCATGAATGAATAAAAAAATATATAAAATAAAAACAGAAAATGCTGAATAAACTCAGCAGATCTGGCAGCATCTTTGGAGAGAGAAAACAGAGAAAACGGGATGTCTGGTTCTGCCGTGTGACCTGTACAGATCACATGGAGGCTTGGTGCTTCATAACTCAACCAGGAACCTCTTTGTGAAGCCCTCATGCAAGTTTAGTTGGCTTGAACCTTCAGGTTTCAGGCTCTATATGACTCCCATTTGGAACTTTAATTTGATTTCTCTGTCCACAGGTGCTGCCAGACCTGCTAATTTATTTTCCCCAGCACTTTCGGTTTCTATTTCTAGAGAGAGCTTCCTTGCTGTTCGTTAAAATGCCACGAGAATCTTGTATAGTCACCTGACAGGACCTTGGTCTAACGTTCCATCTGAAAGGCCACACCTTCCACCAGTTTAGCACTCGCTCAGTACCGCAGCGTGTGTGTCAGCCTGGATCATGTGCTCAAAATTTGAATTTTTAGCCTTCTGTCCCAGAGGCAAGAGTGCTATCCACTGACAGCTGGTGGGTGAGGGGGCACCGGTTAAATTCTGTCCCCTGGATTGCAGGCCTGGTCTCCACAGCTAAGGCCCACACCCACTCATGTGGTGGCTGATATGGCTTCAGTTATGCAGCCTCCCCTGATCCGTTGTCCCATCTCAAGCTAGCCTAATGGAACGGGATCTCTGGTTCTGCCATGTGACCTGTACAGATCACATGGAGGCTTGGTGCTTCATAACTCAACCAGGAAACTCTCTGTGAAGCCCTCATGCAATTTTAGTTGGCTTGAACGTTCCTTCAAGTTTTTTTTTAAGTTTAAGTTTGTTTATTAGTGCCACAAGTAGGCTTATATTAACACTGCAATGAAATACAGTCAATAAGAGAAAATGCTGGAAAATCTCAGCAGATTTCGAGTCCAGGAAATTTGGCATATCAAAGGGTTGTCTGGACTCGAAACGTCAGCTCTTTCCTCTCCTTACAGATGCTGCCAGACCTGCTGAGATTTTCCAGCATTTTCTCTTTTGGTTTCAGATTCCAGCATCCGCAGTAATTTGCTTTTATTAAGTACAGAATCAATGTTTATTCATCAGGGTAACTGTCGATTCACTGTTTATTCAGGGTCACTCACTGTGTAACTGTACAGAGTCACTATTTATTCAGCAGGGTGAGGATCACTCACTGTGTAACTCATAGAATCATAGAAACCCTACAGTACAGAAAGAGGCCATTCGGCCCATCGAGTCTGCACCGACCACAATCCCACCCAGGCCCTACCCCATATCCCTACATATTTTACCCACTAATCGACGCATCTCAGGACACTATGGGCAAATTTAGCATGGCCAATCAACCTAACCTGCACATCTTTGGACTGTGGGAGGAAACCGGAGCACCCGGAGGAAACCCATGCAGACACGAGGAGAATGTGCAAACTCCACACAGACAGTGACCCAAGCCGGGAATCGAACCCAGGTCCCTGGAGCTGTGAAGCAGCAGTGCTAACCACTGTGCTACCGTGCCACCCCACTGTATAGAATCACTGTTTATTCAGTGTGAGGATCACTCACTGTGTAACTGTACAGAGTCACTGTTTATTCAGAGTGAGGATCACTCACTGTGTAACTGTACAGATGATGTGGAGATGCCGGCGTTGGACTGGGGTGAACACAGTAAGAAGTCTCACAACACCAGGTTAAAGTCCAACAGGTTTATTTGGTAGCAAATACCATAAGCTTTCGGAGCGCTGCTCCTTCATCAGATGGAGTGGGAATGAAAGTTCTTTGATTATGCTGTCTGCTTTTCTGAGGCAGAGGGATGTGTAGTCAGCGTCAATGGATGGGAGGCTGGTTTGCATGATGGACTGGGCTACGTTCATAACCCTTCATAGTTTCCTACGGTCTTGGGCAGAGCAGGAGCCATACCAAACCTGTAAAAATTGGTGAGTGTCGTAGCGGACATGCCAAATTTCCTTCGCCTGCAGTTCTCCGTCCTCACCTACAGCTGGGATTTTCCGGTCCTGCTGCAGTGAACGGAGATTTGGCTGAGTGCCAAATTCTCCATTCTCGCTGGGAGTGGCAGCGGGGCGTGCTAGACTGGAGAACTCCGGCCAGAGTGCATAGGAACGTAGATAGAGGATTAGGCCATTCAGCCCATCGTGCCTGTTCAATGAGATTATGGCTGCTCTGTGGCCATATACCTGCCTTTGCTTCACATCCCTTAATACCTTTGCTTAACAAAAATGTATCTATCTCGGATTTCAAGCTGGCAACTGATCTAAAATCAACTGCTGTTTGTGGAAAAGAATTCCAACCTCTACCACCCTTTGTGTGTGGAAGTGCTTCCTAACATCTCTCCTGAACAGTCTGGGCTTAATTTTTAGACTAGGCCCCCTGTCCAAGAATCTCCAACCAGGGGAAATACTTTATCGTTACCTACCCTGTCTTTTCCTGTTAGTATCTTAAAGACTTTGATCAGATCATCCCTTAACCTTCTAACTGGTCTCCTCACAATTAAACCCCTGAATTCCAGGTCTCATTCTTGTAAACCTCCACTGCACTCCCTCCAAGGCCAATGTATCCTTCCTAAGGCGTGGTGCCCATATCACTTCACAGTAACTCTAAGTGGGGTCTAACCAGGGTTTTGTATAGCTGCAGCATAACTCCTGCATCCTTAGATTCCAGTCCTCTAAAGGCCAACATTCCACTAGTGTTCCTGATTATTTTCTGCACCTGTTTGCAGCATTTTAAAGATCTATTGTACCTGAAGCCCCAAGTCTCTTTGGACATCTACTGTATTTAACTTCATTCTCTGTAGAAAGCACTCTGGTCTGTCCTTTCTTGGTCGAAAATGGGGATAATTGGATGGCCCTTTGATAGGCCTGGCAGGGACCGGATGGACCGAATGGCCTCCTGTGTGTAGGGTTCTCTTTTTCATGCCAACCTTTTTGTATCGAGGTCACCAGCCCGAGTGAGGTGCCCTCATTTCTTCCTTCCTGAACCACCAGGCTTGTTTTTGAGGTTGACACTGTGTGGGTGTCAGCTTGCCTGTGAGGTCTGCTTTTATCTGCTTCTGCGGCTGCTGACGGTCCCTTCGCCCTGACTTCCCATGTGATATTTCTGCCCTTTTATAACTTTAAAACATTGTGTAAGATTTCATTTCCCCTGCCCCCACCAACCCAACCCTGTGACCCCTGCCCCCTCCATTGTACCCATTGCCCTGTGCTCCATGTCCACTCAGGCTCAATTGGGCATCATTCTTGCCTCCAGGTCAGAAGATTATGGGTGGGGGGGGTTATTTTCCACACCCCCACCCTCTTCCTCGCTCCTCCCATGGCGTGCCTCTCAGCAGCGGGAGCCAGCCTGCCATTGACTGGCGGTGGAATCTTCTGAAAGTAAAGTTAAAAGTTTATTTATTAGTCACAAGTAAGGCTTACATTAACACTGCAATGGAGTTACTGTGAAATTCCCCGAATGGCCACACTCTGGCGTCTGTTTGGGTCAATGCACCTAACTGCACGTCTTTCGGACTGTGGGAGGAAACCGGAGCATCCGGAGGAAACCCACGCAGAAATGGGGAGAACGTGCAGACTCCGCACAGACAGTGACCCAAGCCGGGAATCGAACCCGGCTCCCTGACGCTGTGAGGCAGCAGTGCTAACCACTGTGCCACCGTGCTGCCCCACTAGTCCCACTGGTGTCAACGGAATTTCAAAATGTATCCCCATGGTGGGGGTTCACTGTGAGCGGGACGAGAAGATCCCGCTGGCGAGAACGGCCAGAAAAATCCCCCCCACCCCGTGTTCACCTCAGGGGCCTAAGCACACATTACACCTCCTGATACTGCAGCACTGAGCAAGCACTGCCCAATTGGATGTGAAACTGATACCTGTCCACCCCCTCAAGTGGATGTAAAAGGTCCCACAACATTACTTCAGTGAAAAGTAGGTGTGGAAGTGGGGGGGAGGGGGGGGGGGGGGGTTCTCCCCAGTGTTCCGACCGCATGTCGCTGGAAAAGCAGTTGCAGTCATTATCAAGTTGCTGACTGTGGGATCTTGCTATGCTTTCCCACATTGCGACAGATGACCCCCTCCTCCATCGGGTACCATACCCTAACAGGGCATTGGCAACCATCTACTTCCATCGGATTGGTCGAGGATTAAGTGTGGCAAAGTTCTGCAGTGGTTTGCTATGATCTCCTGCAGCATGAGGGACTAGGGAACTCTCCCGCTCTCACTGCCTGCCATCTGAGGGTTGGGGGGACCGGTGGCGGGGGGGGGGGGGGGGGGGGGGGGGAGCGATATTTGACAGGGGTTTCACAAGCTGGTTATCCCCCTGTTTGGCCACATTATACACGCACCATCCATGGCTGTCAAACCCTGGGGTGAGGGACTCGAACTCGGAGCCTCGGCCCAGCTGTAGGGACAACAGTGACAACACAGCAGAGATCAACAGTCCAGTGTTTGGTGGCACTCGAGGCTTTTGAAAGGCGCTATACAAATGCTGACTCTTTCCCCCCACCTTCTGCAAGGGAGAAAAGATGAAACAAAAGATAAATCCTGTTGCTTGTGCTGGACTGGAGGTTGCGAGAAAGTTTTCTGCTGATTTATTGCTTGACTTTGGTCTGGGAAAAATAATCAGACAGATCAAAGAAAGATGTGGCGATTGTAGATTAATGAGTCTCCTTCATCACTCAGTGAGTTGCTGCCTGCTTTCAGTGCTCTCTCTCTCTCTCTCTCTATATATATATATATCTACAGAAGGCAGTTTCCTCCTGCTGTGTCTGGGAGTTCCTAAGCTGAGAGTTGTTTGTGACTGGCGGGTTATTTCTTTGCTCTGTTTTGCATTTGCTGTCAGAGGGCTGAGAATCCAGGGCATGCGACTGATTTCTCTGCAGCCCAAGTCACAGCCTTGGGACCTGTTCCGTTTCCCCACCGCGTTTTAAACCCAGATGTCAGATTAAGCCAGTGCAGTAAGTAAAACAAACAGGGGGGGAGGAGGGGGGGGGCGAAATCCGACTAAAACTTTGACCTTCCTTTGCTTTGTGGCTTTATAAGAGAAAAGCGTTCGGGAGCAATTCCCATCCTGTTGTGTTTTATCTGTCAGTTTTGCTGCCTGACTTTTTGTATGTTCCAGCGCAGTGGTTAGCACTGCTGCCTCAGCGCCAGGGACCCGGGTTCGATTCCCGGCTTGGGTCGCAGTCTGTGTGGAGTTTGCATTCTCCCCGTGTCTGCGTGGGTTTCCTCCGGGTGTTCTGGTTTCCTCCCACAGTCTGAAAGACGTGCTGGTTAGGGTACATTGACTCGAACAGGCGCTGGAGTGTGGCGACTAGGGGAATTTCACAGTAACTTCATTGCAGTGTCAATGTAAGCCTTACTTGTGACGATTAAATAAACTTTACTTTGATTAGAGGAGTGTAGTGAGCAGGCTTTACTGATGCTTTGTTCCTTATAGACTCTTTCAGCACAGAAGGAGGCCACTCTGCCCGTCCTGGGTGTTTCAGCTTGTTCAGAAAGCTATCCAATTAGTCCCTTTCCCTTGCGCTTTCCCTGCTCCCCTGCATTTTTCCCTTTCCAAGTATTTTTCCAGATCCCTTTGGCAAGTTATTGTTGAATCTGCTTCCACCGCCCTTTCAGGCAGCGCACTCCAGATCACAGCAGGCCACTGTGCAAATAAATTCTCCTCATCTCAGCACTGGTTCCGTTGTCGATTCTCATAAGCCTATCATTTCTGTAGCACCTCGAATGGCCTCAGGACTTCCTGAAGTGTTTTACCCATGAATTATTATTGAAGTCGAGTCACAGTTTCCAATGTAGCAAATTTGGGCACAGCAAACTTATACAAACTGTTCTGTAGTGCTATTGGATGAGGGATAAACCGACCCTGGATACTTTAGCTTTTCTTTGAAATATTGCCACTTGAGAGGGCAGACAGAGCTTTGGTGTAGCCAAACTCAAAATCCTGTGGGCATGGCTTAGACGGCGCAGTGGCACAGTGATTAGCACTATTGCCTCAGCGTCAGGGACCCGGGTTTGATTCCCAACTTGGGTCACTCTCTGTGTGGAGTCTGCACGTTCTCCCCGTGTCTGCGTGGGTTTCCTCCAGGTGCTCCAGTTTCCTCCCACCCTCCAAAGATGTGCGGGTTAGGTGCATTGGCCATGCTAAATTCTCCCTTCATGTCCTGGGGATGCGTAGGTTAGAGGGATTAGCAGGGTAAATATGTGGGGTTACAGGGATAGGGCCTGGGTGGGACTGTGGTCAGTGCAGAGTCGATGGGCCGAATGGCCTCTTTCTGCACTGTAGGGATTCTGTGAATCTATGATCTCACCCAAAAGACAGCACTTCCGACAGCGAGGCACTTCCTCAGCACTCCACCAGGCATGTCAACCTAGCTTCTTATCAACTCACTGGGGTGGGACTTGACCCTCATAATCCTCTGACTGAGAAGCAAGACTACTCCCCACTTTGAGTCATATCTGACATCCTGTGGGGATTTACAAAAGGGAAATCATACTGAACAAATTGACTGGAATCTACTGAGGAGGGGGAGCCAGTGGATGTGGTTTATTTGGACTTTCAGAAAACTTTCGACAAAATCTCACATAGGAGATTAGCGTGGAAAATGAAAGCACATGGTATTGAGATGGATAGAAAACTGGTCAGCAGACAGGGAACAAAGGGTAGAAATAGACGGGTCTTTTTCTAAGTGTCAGTGGGGGGTACCGCAGGTATCAGTGCTAGGACTTCAACTATTCACGATATATATTTATGATTTAGATGTGGGAAATAAATGTAATATCTTCAAATTTGCAAAGGACACAAAGCTTGTGGGTGGGAGAGCTGTGAGGGGGATGCAGAGATCTTTCAGTGTGATTTAGACAGGCTGAGTGAGTGGGCAAATGCATGGCAGATGCAGTATAATGTGGATAAGTGTGAGTCGCAAAAACAGGAAGGCAGATTATTACCTGAATGACTATAAATTCAGAGAGGGAAATGTACAATGAGACCTGGGTGTCTTCATACACCAGTCGCTGAAGTGGGGGTGTAGCAGGCAGTAAAAAGACAAATGGCATATTGGCCTTCATAGCGAGAGAATTCGAGTACAGGAGCAGGGATGTCTTAGTACAGTTGTACAGGGCCTTGGTGAAACCACATCTGGGATGTAGTGTGTTAGCTTTTATTAACAGGGGGTTTGAGTTTAAGAGCCGTGGGGTTATGCTGCAACTGTACAGGACCTTGGTGAGATCACATTTGGAATATTGTGTGCAGTTCTGGTCACCTCACTATAAGAAGGATGTGGAAGCGCTGGAAAGAGTGCAGAGGAGATTTACCAGGATGCTGCCTGGTTTGGAGGGTAGGTCTTATGAGGAAAGGTTGAGGGAGCTAGGGCTGTTCTCTCTGGAGCGGAGGAGGCTGAGGGGAGATTTAATAGAGGTTTATAAAATGATGAAGGGGATAGATAGAGTGAACGTTCAAAGACTATTTCCTCGGGTGGATGGAGCTATTACAAGGGGGCATAACTATAGGGTTCGTGGTGGGAGATGTAGGAAGGATATCAGAGGTAGGTTCTTTACGCAGAGAGTGGTTGGGGTGTGGAATGGACTGCCTGCAGTGATAGTGGAGTCAGACACTTTAGGAACATTTAAGCGGTTATTGGATAGGCACATGGAGCACACCAGGATGATAGGGAGTGGGATAGCTTGATCTTGGTTTCTGATAAAGCTCGGCACAACATCGTGGGCCAAAGGGCCTGTTCTGTGCTGTACTGTTCTATGTTCTATACTGTGTGAAGTTTTGGGCTCTCTATCTGAGGAAGGATGCTCTTGCTCCAGAGGGAGCACAGAGAAGGTTTACCTGACTGATTCCTGGGATGGCGGGACTGACGTATGAGGAGGGATTGAG
Source organism: Mustelus asterias (assembly GCF_964213995.1). Lineage (NCBI taxonomy): Eukaryota > Metazoa > Chordata > Chondrichthyes > Carcharhiniformes > Triakidae > Mustelus > Mustelus asterias. The sequence goes on from NC_135817.1 coordinate 84,215,985, forward strand.
TCAGTTAGGATTGTATTCGCTGGAGTTCAGAAGAATGAGGGGAGATCTCATAGAAACCGATAAAATTCTAACAGGTCTAGACAGGATGGATGCAGGAAGGATGTATCCGATGGTGGAGGTGTCCAGAGCCAGTCTAAGGATAAGGGGTAAATCTTATAGGACTGAGATGAGGAGAAATTTCTTCACCCAGAGAGTGGCAAGCATGTGGTATTCACTGCCACAGAAAGCAGTTGAGGTCAAAACATTGTTTGTTTTCAAGGAGTTAGATATAGCTTTTGGGATGAAGGGGATCAGTGGATATGGGGGGAAGTTGGGTTTTAATTTTACATGCTAATCTCTTATGTGGCACTTTGTCGAAAGCCTTCTGAAAGACCAAATAAACCACATCCATTGGCTGCCCCTCATCAACTCTTACATCCTCAAAAAATCCCAGTAGATTTGTCAAGCATGATTTCCCTTTTGTAAATCCCCACAGGATGTTGAATTGGATGATCATGATGAATGGTGGAGCAGGCTCGAAGGGCCAAATGGCCTCCTCCCACCCCTGTTTTCTATGAATAGTAGGCGGAGAGCCTGGGACCTCCTGGCTGGACCGAGAGGGCAAATTTAGCGGGAAGGCATCACCATCGAATACTTAACGAGCATTGGCTCACTGACAGAGGGGTGGTCTTTGAGTGGAGACAGATGTGAGGGAAGGTGTGAAGCCAGTAGCTTGAATGAGGCCACGTTTCACAACTGAAGCATCTCCCTTGGGCTAGCTGCTAGTGCCGAGAAACCATCAACGCAGTGCAGTCACCTTCTTCAGGATGAAAGTGTTTTATCCGTGTGAAAATGAAGTTCATTCCTGTGTTTGCCAGTTTGATTAGGATGGTAAGGGGCTCAAATCTCCGCATCACCTCAGGTCACAAAGCTCAGTGCGTGGGGTGGTCAGAATGGGAAAGGTAAGATTCTCCTGACACATGGGTGGCACGGTGGCACAGTGGTTAGCACTGCTGCCTCACAGTGCCGGGTTCGATTCCCGGCTTGGTTCATTGTGTGGAGTCTGCACGTTCTCCCCGTGTCTGCGTGGGTTTCCTCCGGGTGCTGCGGTTTCCTCCCACAGTCTGAAAGACGTGCTGGTGAGGGTGCATTGATCCGAACAGGCGCCAGAATGTTGCAACGAGGGGATTTTCACAGTAACTTCATTGCAGTGTTAATGTGAGCCTACTTGTGACTAATAAGTAAACTTTATGTTGTAATATTGTGAGAGAAAAGCCAGACCCTACGTCTCAGCATTGAGGTGTTCAATGCAGCTTTGTTGGGGTTAAACGCTGCACTCTTGCCCTTCTGCGTACCAGAGTGATGAGGACTGACAACACAGCCTTTTATCTTGTGGTTTCTGTTTGGGAACACTATCAGATTGCTGCATTTGTTGATTTATGAGCTTATACTCTTTTTGTGTGGTATAATGCAGTTCATTCTCTGCAGCGAGCATGCACAATTCCTTACTCTTGTAGAATTTAGGATGAGAGATTTTTGGTTCAATCTTTTAGCCCTAAGTGGGTATCAGTAACCCACCCGGTCCACCATTTTCCCTCAGTCTCCTGCTCAGGAAGGAAGACCTCCCTCTCTGCAATGGTTGGACCCAGGATTGATTTGATTTGATTTATTATTGTCACATGTATTAACATACAGTGAAAAGTATTGTTTCTTGCGCGCCATACAGACAAAATATACCATTCACAGAGAAGGAAACTAGGGAGTCGTCAAATTTGTAAGAAATTGAATTAAAACATTGTTAGAGCATTTAAAAGAGTTAGAATGAAGTTTTGGAAGCAGAGAACGAGAGTAAAAGATAGAATTGGAAGGTAGGCTGGGCAAGAGGTCACCTCGTTCTGGCGCCATCTTGGGGGAAAAAGACGTATTGTGCCATCGGAGAGTGAACATCGGTAGCCACTGATGGAGTCCCAATGGAGCGTGTGTTAATATGAGGTCCTTGGAGAACTGTTTGGGACAACTGTGAGTCTCTGGGGTTGGGTTAGGTTAGTGGCAAATATGGCAGTGTGTCTACACGGAGCCCCTGGTGGCTGTCGCTGGTAGTGTGCATCAATGTGGGCAGGTATATCAATGAGAGGCTGTGGATGTGTCAGTGTGGGGGTGCAACATTTCTGCATTTGCTAAGATTTCCCACAAGAATTAGTTTTAGCACTATGGGGTTCAGAGATTTTGTATAAGCGATGGTTTTATGACATCCTAGAATCTGGTCAGTAATTTCCTCAGGGATTCTCCTGACTGGTCACTGTAACCAAATATCCCATAAAACAAGGTCTCCGTCAACCTTAAATTAGGAAACATTCGCAAAATAAACTCTTTTTAGTCTCGGACTGATGGGCAATACGAAACACGTCAAATGAACTACACCATCTGCAGTTTGGACTCACCAGGCCAATGGGTTGGAAGTTTTCTGTAGACTGTACACAGGACCTGTGGGAGGTCTCAGCTTTCAAGACAAACTGTCCTGGGTCTACACTGGCACACGAGAAGATAAAGAACAGTTAGTGTGGGAAATGGAAAAAAATATCACAACTACGGCTTGGGAAATTGGTCTTTTGTGCTTAGAACTTAAAGCTTTACTCCATATCTGACCCCGTTCTGTACCTGTCCTGGGAGTGTTTGATGGGGACAGTGTAGAGGGAGCTTTACTCTGTATCTAATCCCATGCTGTACCTGTCCTGGGAGTGTTTGATGGGTACAGTGTAGAGGGAGCTTTACTCTGTATCTAACTCCGTGCTGTACCTGTCCTGGGAGTGTTTGATGGGAAGAAGTTTAACAACACCAGGTTAAAGTCCAACAGGTTTATTTGGTAGCAAAAGCCACACAAGCTTTCGGAGCTGCAAGCCCCTTCTCACCTGAAGAAGGGGCTTGCAGCTCCGAAAGCTTGTGTGGCTTTTGCTACCAAATAAACCTGTTGGACTTTAACCTGGTGTTGTTAAACTTCTTACTGTGTTTACCCCAGTCCAACGCCAGCATTTCCACATCGTGTTTGATGGGTACAGTGTAGATGGCCAAGTGGTATTATCAGTAAGCTATTCATTCAGAAACTCAGCTAATCTTCTGTGGACCCGGATTTAAATCCCGCCACGGCAAATGGTGGAATTTGACTTCATTAAAAAAAAATCTGAAATTAAGAATCTACTGATGACCATGAAACTATTGTCGATTGTTGGAAAAAACCCATCTGGTCCACTAATGTCCTTCAGGAAAGGAAATCTGCCATCCTTACCTGGTCTGGCCTACATGTGACTCCAGAGCCACAGCAATGTGGTTGACTCTCAACTGCCCTCTGGCAACCCGGGATGGGCAATAAATGCTGGCCAACCAGCAACGCCCATGTCCCACAAATGAATTTAAAAAAACTCTGTATCTAACCCCGTACTGTACCTGTCTTGGGAGTGTTTGATGGGGACAGTGTAGAGTGAGTTTTACTCTGTATCCAACCCCGTGCTGTACCTGTCCTGGGAGTGTTTGATGATAAGTTCATAAGATATAGGAGCAGAATTAGGCCATTCGGCCCATCGAGTCCGCTCCACCATTCGATCATGGCTGATATGCTCCTCATCCCCATTTTCCTGCCTTCTCCCCATAACCCTTCAACCCATTACCAATTATAAATCTATCTAACTCCTCCTTAAATTTACTCACTGTCCCAGCATCCACCGCACTTTGGGGTCGCAAATTCCACAGATTCACAACTCTTTGGGATTTATTGGACATTGCTCTCTGCTGTGCTAACCTCTCTCCCAGTGACAGCCCATTGTTAATGTGAGACAAGCAATTGAATTGGTTTAGATTGGCCATTTATGATTCTTGTTTTTTTCCTATTTTCCAGGTGCAGTTTCCCCCATCCAAGGAGAGCGATTGTTGAGAAAAGCGGAAGAGACTTGACTCACCAGGATCCCCAGATGTTCCAGGAAGGGCCACAGATGGGAATTCCGTTTCTTCCCTGGATTTGCCGCTTGGCTTGTCAACGTTTGGGATACACTGGACTCCAAGCGATGGGTTCTTGTAATCTTTAAGTAGCTAAAACGGGAAGTGGAGGTGACAACGTCTCTGTGGAGTTGGAGGTTGGACCTTTACCCGCGTCTTATCCTGGGAATGGCCCCACAGAATTCCACCTCTCCGACACGTTCTAATGCGTTGTTATTAGAAATGGATCCGGATTATAACCCGGCCCGTGAATAAATGGACACGTAAATCTGGAACAAGATTCTTTTTGTTTGCATCTTACCTTTTTTTGTTGTTTGTTTTTGTTTGAACATGACCCATGGGGAGGAGCTTTGCTCTGAGATGCAGCAGGATTCAGTCGTGTTAACTTACCTCGAGAGTGTTTTAATGCATCAAGCATCGGGGGGCAATATGGGCACCCCATCCACCAAGGGCACCTCCGACGAGGAAGGCGCGGCTTGCAAGACCTCCACCAGCCGCAGTAGCCGAGGTGGAGGAGGAGGTGGAGGGGGAAGAGGGGAGCGTCTTGTGGCCTCTCCCTCCTGTGAGCCTGCCGTCTCCTCCCAGCAGAGGGCTTCCAAATCCGCCTCCGCGTTGAACGTGAAGAAGGCCAGGCTTCTCCAAGCCGAAGCCTGGGACGGAGCCAAGAGAAGGAGGGTATGCGGTCACGGGCTGGAGGCTAGCGATCAGGAGGGCAGCCTGCCCACTGCCAGGCAGAGCAGGCTTGGCAAAGCCCAGCAGCAGCAGCAGCAGCACAGCACCTTACTCGCTTCCTTGCTACAGTCGTTCAGCTCTCGGTTGCAGAACGTGGCATTGTCCCAGCAGGGCAGTGCCCCCAGGCAGGGCCAGCTGCAGTCCCCGGGCACTCGCGCCTCCTCACCGGAGGAAGATCTGAGGAGCTACGGGCTGGTGTCCAGCCACCTGCGAGCTCTGCTGAAGAACAGGGACCACAGTCGGAGCAGCCACCCTCCCAAGGAGAACGAGGGCACTTACCAGAGTCCCATCGACCATCAGAGACTTTCCGGTTCCCCGGCCGATGGGCGGTCGGTTGGCGAACCCATCTCCTGCTCTGCCAGGCTGCGGGCGGTAGCCAGCATGGTGGAGAATGGTGCCCGCTCTGCCAGCTCACCCAAACCCAGTGTGGCCTGCAGCCAGCTGGCCTTGCTGTTGTCCAGTGATACGCAGTTGCAACAGTATACCCGCGAGCACTCGCTGGGAGCCCGAGCTGTGCCACCCTCGGCCAGCGAGAGGCTGGCCGCCATCGCCAGCCAGAAGGTGGCTGTGCCCTCGCAGCCTGACCCGGCCCAGGAGCGCCCGTCAAAGGACAGGTATCGCCACGCCATGTCCAACGGTACCTCAGCGGCGTCAGAGTGCCCGAGCCAGCCAGAGATCTCGGAGCGACCAGGGAGGTTTGTGGATCACACCAAGAGCCCGTCTGGCACCTGGGAGAAGAGCAGCAGGGAGCGCAATCAAACATCCATGTCCCCGAACAGCAGTAGCCTCCTCATGCACCTTCTCAACACCAACAGTGCCCCTAAGTCTTCACCCAAAAACGGCACCGCGTCTGCCAATGGCCACCACTGGGCTGGAGCTGAGAGGAGAAACTTCCCTGGCTTTGATTACCGCAGTCGGATGCCGGCCTGGGAGAAGCCAGTGAAGCAGGAAGCCAGCTCCTTGGAGGAGGCCTACAGCAGCGATGAGAGTTCTCGCTCCAGCTGCACTCCCATGGATCTGTCAACCAAGCCCAGGATCTGTGAGCCCATCTCACTCCAATCTCGCAGCTTGGAACAAATGACTGAGTCTCTGCTTTTCAGTTGGAACCCCAAAGCCCCAGGGGTCCGGAGTCCTGAGGCCAGGGAGGACCGCAATGCTCCTGAGGTTAAAAGCCACCAAAAAGTCACTCTTCTCCAACTGCTTCTCGGGCACCAGAACGGCGCCAAGGGAAGCCGAACGCCTGAGCCTCAGGCCCCAGATCTCAAGAGTGAGAGTCCCAACAGCACGGCAATGCATGCTGAGTCTTCACTGGCCAGCTCGCTGCTCAGCCGGCGAGTCAGGGGCCTGGAAACCTTTACGCCATCATCCTCCTCTTCCTCCTCCTCCTCATCCTCCTCCTCCTCGTTGTCCTCCTCCTTGCAAGCGGCGGAGAGAAGCCCGGCGTTGAGGATCACTAACAGCTCGACAACCTCGGCCAGTCGGCAGCCCCAACTCTCGCCCCTCTGCCACGCCAACGACGGCGCACACCGTATCTTTGCCCGCCGAGGGAAGCCCTCGAGTGACCGGGAGCCCTCGCAGAACCATCAGCATCTCTCCAAGCAGCAGACCCCGGCTGACCCGGCCAAGAGTCACCATTTCCTGGAGCCGCTGCTGTCCTCCGAATCGGCCAAAGCTCACCAGTTTCCCAAACAGTTGCTCCCCATGGAGCTGGCAAAGAGTAACCAGTACGTCTCGATGCAGTCACTCACCACCGAGAGTCGGCTTTCCAATTTCTCCTTCAGCGCCAGCAAGTTGCTGCAGGATCTCGCTCACACCGGCTTTCACAAGTCCCCAGAGGCTTCCCAAGCAGATACTGAGAATAAGAATGTGGTCCTGGGCTCTATGGAGGCCAGGGTAAGGGAGAGCTCTGCTCCCCTCCTGTTCAACAGGTCAGCCGACTCTCTCTGCTTTCAGCAGTCGGTATTGCTGGAGTCCAGTGGCGAGCAGGCGAGACGCACTCTTCAGGCAGGTTCAACGTCCAGTGCAGATCTCGAAAACCTGCTCGAAAGACGCAGCGTCCTTCAGCTCCTTCTGAGGACCCCAGAGAAAGACAAGGTCCTCATGGGCAACTTGCATGGAAGACCAGGCGACCAACAGACCTTGGTAGGTGCCCACCCATCAGAGACCCGGTGTAATGGGCAAACCACCACCAATACCGAACCCATCTCCATGGTCAAAGTCAAGACAGAGCCTGTTGAGGAAGAGGCTGGCTTCTCTTCAAACGCAGGGGCATTGGAGAAAAGTGCCAATTTCCAGCTTCCAATGCCAAGCAAGGCTGAGGAGAAATACCCATCCTTCCCAGTGGACAATGTGAAGCAAGAACTGGCTTCCCCTCCTTTATCCCCACCCATGGCTCAGTCCCATTCCTCTCAGAAAGGAGGTGTTCTGAGCCAACTCCTGCAACGGGACAACAATGCCACCTTGGGCACTTACACCTTCAGTCAACATCCAAACGCTGGCAGCCTCCAGGAGGCCCCGACATCCACCTCTGGCTCCAACAGCCCCTGCAACGTTCCCAAGAAGAGGAAGATCCTCCCCGTCTCCCCCACTGACCTGGATAACTTGCAGAAGACGCTAGAGCAGGGTGAGGTGCGGAACAATCACTCCGTCTCTTCCAGGGGGGCAATGAATGGTCTTCCAGGCTCACAAGGCAACGGCAGGATGTTGGACCTCCGGCCTAGCAATGGATTGGAGTTTGAATCCCGGAGTAATGGGAAGGACACCCAAGGCTTTAATGTCCTAAAACAGCTTCTTCTCTCAGAGAACGGGATCAAAGTCTTAAGTCAGCACAGGACAATTCAAAATGGTGGCTCGCCCAGCGAGAGGGGGTCTCCCTGTGATCCAAAGCTGGAGGATTATCATTCCGCTCACTTCTACAGCAAGCGTGTCCTGGATGTCAGTGGGAAGGAGGCCACAAGAGGCTTTGAACCCGCCAGGTATCTCAACACCCTCCCCTCCAGCTCATCGGCAGACAACCCGGCCACCGCCCGGGCAGCGTCGGACTCCGAGCGCCAAGCGCCCTACCGCGGCCTGCAGGCGGACTCGCCCTGGTTGACCAAGACGAATCCCATCCTCTACTACATGCTGCAGAGAGGTGGCAGCGGGGGGCAGGGCCAGCCTTTCGGCCTCAGCGCCTCGAGAGGCGGAGCCGGGGAAGGGGAAACGGCCAGGAAAGAGAGGAGGACGCCGCGGCAGCGCGGCGAGCGCCCCGAGCGGCTCCCGCCCGAGCGCCGGGTGAAGGACGAGCCTGCTGACTCTCCGGGTTATCCCCGCGGTCGCGAGGCTCTGACCCCACCTGACCTGAGCGAAAGCACGCGCAGGATCCTGGAGAAAGTGGTGGCGATAAAGCGGGAGCCCGACTGAGAGGCAGGAGGACGGAGGGAATGAAAGAAAACACACAGAAAAGAAAACAGACGGACAATCCTGTCCATTCGACCAGGTCTTGTGCAATACACTCTGGATCAGCTAGATAGAAGGGCAAATGCTGCATATATAATATATATAAATAAAAATATAAGTGTATATAATATATATACCAGCGCTGACAGACAGCTTGTCCACTGGCATGGTCCCATGTTTGGAACTTGTAACTGTTGCCAGGAATGCCAAGGTATTGGGATCCACAATTTTTATATTGTAATTTTATATATACACACATATATGGATATCCACACATATATATGTACATATATATAAAATGAATACAATGAGGATGATACCATTTGTCTTTGCCCTGTCATGACCAGTGCTAAAGAATGATAATCATGTTAAAGGTACAGTAGGTTTTGTGTTCCGCATGCCCCGTTGGGAGCCTTGCCTCTCTCACTGAGCTGGTGGCACCAATCGACGGGCTTTTTAAAGGGCCCCTTTCCTTGGTTTTGCTTTGTACCCGGTGACTCTCTCTCCCTCTCTTTAACTAACCAGCCAGCTTGCTGCCAGTCTTGGCGTGCTCCCTACGAATTGACTCCTTGCCCCGTATTTCCACAGAACGGCAATGTGTTTCAGGAAGCGAGAAAGAAACCGGATCTCAGTTTGTTACCGCGTTTGCACATTTTTTAAAACTCATTTTATTCCCCGCCCCCCCTCCCCTTCCACTTCCAATTTCCCTCGATGTTTTTCGAGGCTCCGTCGTCACGCAGATGCACAAGACATTTATTTATTTTCTGGGGCGGCGTTGCTTAGAGGCTTGCAAACTCTCAGTCTCTGGACAACACTGGCCTTTTGAAGTTTCTTTTGTAGGTTTAAATGCATCTCAACTTTGAAAGACATATTGAAACAAAAGGTGTCACACGTGGTGCGTTACATCAGGACTTTTCCGACGAGCTGGGTTTTTGATTCATTTTCCTTACCGCGACACGTCATCTGTCGCTAAGTGCGTACGTTTTCGTCATAAATAGTTTCCTTTGCTGGAAATTTGAACTCTCCCTCTCTAGTTGGCGGGGTGGGTGGGGGGGAGAGAGTTTTCACCTACTCTCCCCTTGCTGTAATGTAAATTGTAATGTAAAAAGTGTGTATATATACAGTACGCGTATGTATGGATGTTGGATGGGGGAAGATGCCTATTTTGTGTTGCATGTCTCTGCATTTGCAAGTGTTAAATATTGTATAGTTATATATGCATATTTTGTCCAATCTAATGTTAAAAATCACAGAAAAAGTAACCCTTCTAACTCTGCGAACCGCATGGAATGAAAAGCATGTGGAATCCCTATGCACAAAAAAAAATAATGTGATGTGTTAATTAAAAAAAAATGGAGAGAAAAAAAGAGAATTTAATGTCTTAATAATCAAACTTTAATTACTTAATCAGTCTGTACATTGTCTGTACATTGTCTGTACCTGTGTGGCCTGTCACTGAAGAAGTGGGTAGCAGGGTATATTTTGAAAGTTATATGTCCTTTTTTTTAAAAAGAAGTGTTTTAAGCAATGTTTATTCCCTAAATCCCATCATCCCCCCCCCCGCCCCCCCCCACCAACATGCTGGAAGTCGCTCTCGTATGTAGGTGGGTATATTTATTTATATATCTCTTAATTTAAAAGTACAAATTTTGACAATCCATGCTTCCTGGCTGTCCAAGCCCATGTTGGTCCATTTGACCAACGACCCAGTCTTCACGGGACTCTGTAGCTTGACATTTTTTATTTCCTCTTCCTTTTTTTGTATAAAAGCATAGTTGCAATCTAGGCTGAGAATTTTGAGTTGGGTTTTTTTCACAAGACTGTAGGTTCTTAGTACAACTAGGATGACTGGTTATTATCTAAACAGCCCACAACTGAGTCTGATACTCTCCATGCTGTTTTATCTTTTGCTCTTCAGTCCGGGAAACCAGCAAGAGTCAGGGCTTTGGATCTAGGGGGGGGGGGGGGAGCGAGGTGGAGGGTAACCCAACAAGGCCGAGAGTAAGTGAGGCCTGGGGGATCTGGTTGAACCAGCGAGGATCAGAAGTTGCAGTCAGAGAGATGAGCAAAGACACCAGGGACTTGAGTTGGGCACCCAAGCAGGAGTCGGGGGGGCTACGGATCTCAGAGACCAGTTGGAGTCAAGTTCGTGTCCGAGAGGTCAGTTGGAATCGAGGCTTGTGGGGTAACTAGCTGATGTCATGGCTCTGGGCGAGTAGGACCAGCAGGAGTCTTGCAGGCCATCAAGTCTGGGGAGCTGCAGAGGAATTGGGGCTGTTAACATTTCACACGAGAGCATCTCCTCTGGGTAATCTCTAAAATTCAACCCAATACAACGGACTTTCGATGATCCCAAGACTCCCATTGTCTTCCAGAACATTCTGCTCCAGCACAATGGGTTGACCAAGGTGTTGATGCAGGTGTAAGACTTCCTAAGATAGTCATTCTTTGATTTACAATCCTGGGTTTGGTGGGAAGAGCCAGTTAGCCCCTTTTCTTTTTAAGGTGTGTACTTTCTTGACAATAAATGGCCGTGCTCCAGTTGTGTGTTGCGGTTAACCGATTCTTCCACATGACGTTTAACTTCAAGCCACCGACGGAATGTTCCAGATGCCAACCAGGATGAAAGTTGAGAGCCGAGTGCCATTTTGAATTTCTTTTGACGAAACTTAATTCAGTTTTCTGTAAATATCCGGATTTAGGTTTTTTTTTGTTGAAAAAGAATGCACTGTAAACGATGGGAAATATTAGATTTTTTAAAAAAATAATATTTCAGTTCTAGTATTTTGGGTTTAATTTGGTCTTTTAGAAAATGTCGCGCCTGATCTAATATGAACCGTGAGAACTGTACCAGTTTTTTTTGTACTCTGCAAAAAATAAATAAACTTTGGAATGAGAGGTGTGCATCCCTAAATTTGGTGCCTTTACAAAGTCTGTCTTTTCCTCCCATTTCTCCATTCCCACCTTGACATTCTTACACACAAAAAGAACAAAGAAAAGTACAGCACAGGAACAGGCCCTTCGGCCCTCCAAGCCCGTGCCGATCATGATGCCCAAACTAAACTGCCCTTACTCAGTTCATATCACTCTGTTCCCTCCCAATCATGTACCCCTGCAGATGCCTCATAAATGTTGCTGATGTGCCTGCTTCCACCACCTCCTCTGGCAGCGCGTTCCAGGCACCCACCACTCTCTGTGTGAAAAACTCCCCCCAGCACATCTCCCTTAAACTTTCCCCTCTCACCTTGAGCCTGTGCCCCCTTGTCATTGACACTTCCACCCTGGGAAAAAGCCTCTGACCATCCACCCTGTCTATGCTTCTCATAATTTTGTAGACCTCTACCAGGTCTCCCCTCAGCCTCCGTCTTTCCAGTGAAAACAATCCTAGTTTATTCAACCTCTCCTCATAGCCAACCCCCTCGAGACCAGGCAACATCCTGGTGAATCTTCTTTGCACTCTCTCCAAAGCTTCCACATCCTTCAGGTAGTGTGGTGACCAGAACTGCACGCAATACTCCAAATGCGACCTAGCCAAGGTTTTATATAGCTGCAACATGATTTCCTAACTGTTGAACTCAATGCCCCGGCTGATGAAGACAAGCTTGCCATATGCCTTCTTAATCACCTTGACCACCTGTGTTGCCACTTTTAGGGAACTGTGGACCTGCACGGTCAGATCCCTCTGTGTGTTAATATTCCTCAGGGTTCTGCCGTTTACAGTATCATTCACACCGAGAACGTAAAATGAAAACTCACAACACCATGGCAGTGATCAAGACCAGGCTGTTAACCTGCAGCCACCAACATCCTGTCGCCCCATAGTTCGGAGAGTTAGGAAATTGTGGCTGCGTGGCCCACCCCTGCATGCTGCCAAGGGAGTGCTGCCCTGCCAGAGGGGCCATCTTTTGGGTGGGATATCAGGTCTCTGCCAATAGCCCTCGGTGCTGTCCTTGTAGCCATGAGGTTAATGATTTTGCCAGGGCAGGCTCATCTTAACACCCTGCAGGGAAGGAAATCTGCCGCCCGCATCTGATCTGGCCTATACCTGACTCCATACATCCCCAGCAATGTGGTTGACTCTTCACTTCCCTCTGCAATGTCCTGGCAAGCTAGTTCACCATGGACATCCAATCTCCCCGCACCTCCAGCCCCCACCATGATGATTTGAGCGCACTTCATTTGTCCTCAACTCCACCAGCTCCAGTTATACTCCCTCACACTCTTCCTCTTGTAAGGACTCAAGGACAGTGACTTTCACCTCATGTCTTCAGCTCTAGTCCACATTTGGAACAAAGCCACAATGAAATCAGGAGTTGAATGGTATGAGGGAAGCCAAACTGAGCATCAGTGATTGGGTTATTGCTGAGTAAGTGCCACTGGATAGCACTGTCAATGACACTTGCCATCATGTTGCTGATGATGGGGAATGGTCTGATAGGACAGTCACTGGTTGTGTTAGATTTGTCCTGCTTTTTGTGATCACGGCATCGGTGGAAATTTTTCTGCATTGCCAGTTAGATGCCAGTGTTGTAGCTGTACTGGAACAGCTTGGCTAGGGCGTAACAAGTTCTGGAGCACAAGTCTTCAGTTCTGTTGCTGGAATATTGTTCAGGCCCAGAGCCGTTGCAGCATCCAGTGCCTTCAGCCATTTCTTGGTATCACGTGGGGTAAACTGAATCGCCTGAAGACTGACACCTGTGATGCCAGAAACATAGCAACAGGAGTAGGCCATTCAACCCATCAGGCATGCTGCACCATTCAATACAATCATGTCTGATCATCCCCTTGTAAGCCTTTATCCCACACCATCCTCATATCCCTTTCTGCCATTGGTATTTAGAAACCTGTCAGTCTCTGCTTTAAACAAACCCAATGACTGAGCTTCCACAGCCCTCACGCAAGGGAAAAACCTGACCTGCATCTATCCTGTCTAACCCTTCAAGTATTTTGTAGGTTTCAAAGAGATCACCGCTCATTCTTCGAAACTTTTGAGAATACAGGGCCAGTTTATGACGACACGGTGGCACAGTGGTTAGCACTGCTGCCTCACAGCGCCGGGGACCCGAGTTTGATTCCTGGCTTGGGTCACTGCCTTTGCAGAGTCTGCACGTTCTCCCCATGTCTGCGTGGGTTTCCTCCGGGTGCTCCGGTTTCCTCCCACAGTCTGAAAGACGTGCTGGTTAGGTGCATTGGCCATGCTAAATTCTCCCTCAGTGTACCCGAACAGGTGCCGGAGTGTGGTGATTAGGGGATTTTCACAGACACTTCATTGCAGTGTTAATGTAAGCCTACTTGTGACAGTAATAAATAAACTCAAAACTTAAAGATTGCCCAATCCCTCTTCATAGAACTGTCCCAGCAACAAGTCTGGCGAACCTTCATTGCACTCCCTCTGGCAACAACATCCTCTGGTAAGGGGAGCAAAAGTGCACATGGTACTCCAGGTGTGGTCTAACTAAGCTTCTAAACAACTGAAACTACTGTATTCAAATCCTCTTGCGATAAAGACTAACATACCATTAGTTGTCTGAGTCGCTTGCTGCAGTTGCATGTTGGGCCTTCGGTGACTTCACTGGTGAGGGCGCACACTCCTTCTGTACACCTACGCTTTCTAAATCTCTCACCGTTTCAGAAATACTCTGCACATCTTCCTCCTATCAAAGTGGATAACCTCCCATTTTTCCACATAATATTCCACCTGCCGTGCTCTTGCCCAGTCACTAAGTCTGAGCAAATTCCATTGAAGCCAGTTTACATCCTTTCTTATAACACTTTCCCACCTGGATTTGTGCCGCGTGGGAATATTACATTTGTTTGCCGCATCTAAATCATAGAGATATTTGTGAACAGCTGAGACTCCAGTAAGGATCATATGAATTCTGAGCAGGAGTAGGCCACTCGGCCCCTCGAGCCTACCCCGCCATTCAATACAATACGATCATGTCTGATCAATTGTAACCTCAACCCCACATTCCTGCCTACGCCCGGTAACCTTTCACCCCCTCGTTTGTCAAGAACATACCTAGCTCTGCCTTAAAAATATCCTCAGACTCTGCTTCCACTCCGAGAGAAAAGAATTCTCGTCTGTCATAAATGAGCGAGCTCTTATTTTTAAACAGTGACCCCTCGTTCTAGGTTCTCCAACAAGAGGAAACATTCTCTCCACATCCACCGCATCAATACCCTCTCAGGATCTTAAATGCTTTGATCAAGTTGCCTCTTATTCCTCTAAACTCCAGCAGAAACAAACCTAATCTCTCCAACCTCTCCTCATAAGACAACCCGCCCATTCTTGGCATTAGTCTGGTAACTCTTTTCTGAAAGGTTTCTGATGTATTTACATCTTGCCTGAAGTAAGGAGACCGATACTGTACACAATATTTCAATTGTCTTCTCACCTGCTCAACATCTTCCAGGATAAAGCAGCCCGCTTGATAACTACCCCCTCCATAAACATTAAATCCCTCCACCACCGACAAACAGTGCCAGATGTGTATACCATCTGCAAGATGCACTCCAGGAACTCACCAAGGCTCCTTATCTTCTATGCCATTTCTCTATTCTCCAGTATAAATTCTCCTGAATCTGCTTATAATGGACCCACATGTTATAGAGTCATAGAGGTTTACAGCATGGAAACAGGCCCTTTGACCCAACTGGTCCATGCCGCCCCTTTTTTTTTACCTCTAAGCCAGTCCCAGTTGCCCGCATTTGGCCCATAGCCCTCCATACCCATCTTACCCATGTAACTGTCTAAAGGCTTTTTAAAAGGCAAAATTGTACTCGCCTCTACTACAACCCCTGACAGCTCGGTCCAGACACTCACCACCCTCTGTGACTCCACATAGGCAGTGACCCAATCCGGGAATCGAACCCAGGTCCCTGGAGGTGTGAGACAGCAGTGCAACCACTCTGCCACCGTGCCGTCCATAATAATGTTTGTTGATCAGAATCCTATATGTCTCAATAAGGTCACCTCTCATTCTTCTAAACTCCAATGAGTGCAGGCCCAACTTACTCAACCTCTCCTCATAAGAAAAATACTCCATATCCAGGGTCAACTTAGTGAATCTTCTCTGGACTGCCTCCAATGGCAGCATAGCTGCCCTTAGATAAAGGGACCAAAACTGTTCACAATATTCCATGTGTGTTCTAACTAGTGCCTTGTATGGTTCTAGCAAGACTTCCCTATTTTTATACTTCAGTTCCTTAGAAATAAAGGCCAACATTCCATTTGCCTTCCCAATTACCTGCTGAACCTGCATGCTAGCTTTTTGTGAGTTATGCACAAGGACTCCCAAATCTCACTGTGCTGCAACTTTCTGCAGTCTTTCTCCATTTAAATAATGTTTCAGTTTCTTCATTCTTCCTACCAAAGTGCATAACATCACATTTTTCTCCGATATATTTCATCTGCCAAGTTTTTGCCCACTCACGTAATCTGCCTAGATCCCTCTACAAACTCTTTGGGTGGGATTTTCCCGTCCTGACCACCATGGGAATTGTAGCGGGCGGGACACGGACCATGAAAAGGTCCATTGATCTCGGGCGAGATTCTCCGGTCATGGGGTGAGCATGGCCAGAAATTCCCACCCCTTGTGTCATCCTCACCACTTGCTTTCCCATCTGTTTTTGTGTCATCCACAAATTTGGCAATATTACATTCACTTCCCTCGTCCCAGTCATTAATATATATTGTAAATGATTGCGGCCCCAGAACTGATTCCTGTGGCACTCCACTAGTTACAGGTTGCCAGCCTGAAAATGCCCCTCTTATCTCAACCATCTGTCTTCTATCAGTGAGCCAATCCTCTATCCATGCTAATGTACTACCCCTAACATCATGGGCTCTTATCTTATTAATTAGCCTTTTGTGCAGTACCTTATTGAATACTTTTTTGGAAATCCAAATATATAACATCTTCTGGCTCTTCTTTATCTATCTGCTGTTACCACCTCAAAGAATTCTACTAAATTTGTACGGCGTGATTCCTCCGTCTTGAAGCCATGCTTCCTCTGCTTGATTATACTGAGCATTTCTAAATGCTGTGCTATTATGTCCTTTATAATGGATTCTAGCTTTTTCCCAATGACAGAAGTTCAGCTAACTGGCCTGTGGTTAACTTTTTTAGTCTCCCTTTTTTGATTAGAATGTTACACTGCTGTTTTCAAATGCACTGGGACTTTTCCAGAATTTAAGGATTCTTGGAAGATTACCACCAGTGCACCCACTATCTCTGTAGCTACTTCTTTTAATAGCCGAGGATGTAAGCCATCAGGTTTGGGGACTTATTGACCTTTAGCCCCATTAGTTTTCCTAGTACCTTTCCTCTAGTCATAGTTATTGTCTTTATTTGCTTGCTAGTTTACCCTCATAGCTTATCTTCTCTCTTTGTTTTGGTCATCTTTTGTTAGTTTTTAAAACTTTCCCAACCCTTTGGCTTCCCACATAATGCAGGATGCGCATTCCACTTGTCTGAGGTGACCTGCCATACCATAACTTTAAAAACTACTTATTACAATTCGAATAAATAGAATAACTTACCAGTTGCTCACCAATCAGCTTCTTCCCTGTACTGAAGTAAGCGCTAACTGCTGGAGGTGGAAAGGGTAGAAGAAGAAAAGAATATCTCCCTCACCTAACTCCTCACTCACCAAACCCCCAACCTTATGCTCTGTGCTCTCAAAGCAGAACACAGTGCAGACTACAGGGTAGACCATTAGGACGGAGATGAGGAGACATTTCTTCACCCAAAGAGCGATGAGCCTGTAGAATTCATTACCACAGGAAGTAGTTGATGCCAAAACATTGAATGTATTCAAGAGGCAGCTGGATATAGCACTTGGGGTGAATGGGATCAACGGTTATGGGGAGAAAGCAGGATTAGGCTATAGAGTTGGATGATCAGCCATGATGGTGATGAATGGTGGAGCAGGCTCGAAGGGCCGAATGGCCTCCTCCTGCTCCTATCTTCTATGTTTCTATGTGTGTTTCTATGACTTCAGAAGGAGGATAAAATGAAGAATTGGCTCTTCTGGTACAGACGGTTCAGCCTTGTAATTTACACCGATGTGCTGGGCTCCCCCATCATTGAGAACAGGAATATTTGTGGAACCTTCTCCCCTGTTAATTGTCCACCACCATTCACGGCTGGCTGTGGCAGGGCCACAGTGCTTAGATCTGATCTGTCTTAGACCTGTTTTGTTCTGATGTTGCTTGTGAGACACATATTGACTCAGGAGATAATGGAGATTTCCCCAGCTCTTCTTTGAAATAGGGGCTGTGATATTTTGCTTCAACTTGAAAGGACAGATGGAGCCTCCATTCTACAGAACCTCTCACAGGGTTGGGGGTGAGGGGGGGGGGGGGGGGCGGCGGCGGCGGCGGGGAGCACTCCCTCAGTACCGCATTGTGGTGTCAACTGAGGATCTGTGTTTGGACCAGTGGAGAGGGACTTGAACCAGTGACCTACCAACTCCGAGCCATGAGACAGGAAGGTTGGGTTAACATTTCAACTCACTGACTTTTCTTCAGACATTCCAGGTGAACAACTTGTGTTCAAAGGAATTTTTTAATTAAAAAGCCAAAGTGTGTGGCTGTCTGGAGATGATCAAATGACAGGAGTGATGATGGTGCAATACAAGGGGAGATAATAACTGAAGAGATTGGAGAAGCAAATGATGTAACTGAGACCCCAAGGATGTGTGAGTGTTCACAGGAGAATTACAGCTTGAGGGAAGCATAGAATCATAGAATCCCGACGGTGCAGAAGGAGGCCATTCAGCCCATTGAGTCTGCACCAACTCTCTGAAAGAGAATCCCACCAAGGCCTACCCCATTCCCAGAACCGTCCTCTAATCCCCCTAACCTACCCACTGTCTTGGGACACTAAGGGGCAATTTAACATGGTCAATGCACCTAACCAGCATGTGTTTTGGACTATGGGAAGGAGCACCTGAAGGAAACCCACGCAGACACGGGGAGAATGTGCAAACTCCACACAGACAGTGACCAAGGCCGGAATCGAACTAGGGTCCCTGGCGCTGTGAGGGAGCAGTGCTAACCACTGTGCCACCCGTGAAATGAAATTGGGAGCTGGTGTGAAGTGCTGCTGAAGGATCTGTGTTCCTGCTGCTTAGAATGCTGTGAACACGCTTCTCAGTCCCGATGCCTTGGTCAATATTTATCCTTCAATTAGAATCACTCCGACACTTTACCTAGTTGTTATCACATTACTGTCTGCACTGGGCTGCTGTATTTCTCTATCTTACAGCAGCATGCATCCAAAAATAAATTAATTGGCTGCAAAGTGATCTGGGATCCCCTGGGGTCATGAAAGGCATCATCTAAACATCCTTCTCCACTGTCTCAGAAGATAATTGGTGTCACTCTCGGACCCCTCTCACAAGAAACTACTCCAACTCTGTCCCTCTACCTCCTCATCAGAGGATTTAACTGGAGGAGGGACGGGCACTGGTTGGGTAGGGGAAGCCGGGGGAGGGGCTGTGACAGAAAGACAAAGAAATATAGAATGTCACCAAGAAAGGGAAGGTTGATTCCAGCCGGCCGCAATGTGTTACAGCAACATATTGACCCGCTGGACAAGAACAAGGTTTAATCTGGACCCTTTCCCAGGCCTGCCTTGTACAAAACTCATCAAAGTTATAATTAATTTCACCAAGATAATGAGATCCCTTCTCCATTCCATAACCGGACCCCTCCCCCAATCCCATCTTAAAGACATCTGGAGCATATGTCGAACCACAACCAGAGATGTCGAGGATGTGTCTTGCAGCCCTGACTAATTAGGTCATTGCACCATGACAACTATTCCACGCCTATTCCAACCTTCCTCCTGAAAAGCAGCACTTCCCACTCTCCTGCTTACTCGGCCAGGCTTGTAGCACCCTCGCCAAGTTGAACCCCTACCATGGGGTGTTGTGAATCTGATAAATGGGCAAACCGACACCAGGAAATAAAAATGAACGTGGGTGACAGATTCAATAATGCCCTTTGGTTCAACCAGTGTCAGCCGTAACCCCCTCTTAACCTCTCACATGGAAGGTTGTGGACTTGTATCCCATTTCAGTGGCTTGGGCACAGATTCTAGGCCAACATTCCAGTGCCACACTGGCGGAGTGCTGCTCTGTCACCATTTGGATGATACTTTAAACCAATCTGCCCTCTCAGGTTGACCGAGTAGAGTTGGGGGCTTCTTGCCAGTGTCTTGGTCAATAGTGACCCCTCACCCAGCATCATTAACAAACTGCATAATCTCAGCAGGTCTGGCAGCATCTTTGTCGAGAGAAACAGAGTTAGCGGCCAGGATTTCCCAAAAAAATTCTAAGTAATGAATTTGTGCGAAAACTGGAGTGAATCCCGCTGGTTTTCTTCAGCGGTGTTTTAAAAGTGAATCACACTCTGTGCACTGCAGAGGTCACGAGCGTGAAGCATTCCAGAAGTCTGGGGCGGGGCCTATTCTCGCTGAGGAGACTGCAATCAGGCGCTGAGCGGCCTCTCTGCAAGCACACATCTCTGGGAGATCGGTAAAGAAGTCCTCCCAGCATTGAGATCGCTGGCTTCTCACCCACTCCCTCCCACCATGGACATCACAGGCCTCCCCATCCCGCAGTCATGCAGATATCGCTGCCCTCCCCACTCCCCAACCGCACCCCCCGCTTCACACACACAGCACTGGCCTCACTGCTCCCTTCAACACAAATAGTGCTGTGTTCCACCCTCTGCCTGTGAGCATTCCCCCTTGTTGAGTGAGAGCATTGGGCATTGCACCCCGTCCCCCACTGGACACAGGACCTTGTTGACTGAACCAGCGCCAGCCGCTGTTCCACACTCAGAGCCATTGCCCAAGGGGTCGCGCAGCAAAGGCATTGTGGGAAGTGTTGGCATCCGCAGTTAATGCCAGGGCCCTGACGCCTCGGTTCACAGAGCAGTGCCACAAGAAACTGAAACGACCTTCTGCGGGCAGCAAGGGTGAGTTGGCATCCCATCCTGAAACCTGCACATGTGCTGTACTAACAATGTCAAACCATCACCAGGCACCTCAAGGACATCCAAGAACCACCCACCCACCCCCTCCCTACCCCCCCCCCCCCCCCCCACTCCACCAGGAACTGCATCCAACCCCTGTGCACCCCCCTCCATGATGTGGAGATGCCAGTGTTGGACTTGCCTGGGCTTGCAAAATCTCACTAACTGTCCTGCCTGGAGACAATACACTTCTCTTTAACCTGTGCTTAACCCTCTCTCCACTCGCATTGTCTGCACCTGTAAAGACTTGATTTCCTGTTAAGATTCACATTCCAACCATTATCTTGTAATTGAGTTTGTGTCTATATATGCCCTGTTTGTGAGCCCAACTGCCACTCACCTGGTGAAGGAGCAGTGCTCCAAAAGCTATTGGACTTTAAGCTGGCGTTGTGAGACTTCTTACTACCCCCCCTCCAGGCAGCGCCTCCCAATGGTGACCCATTTCCCCAAAAGGGGTAACCCAAGCTCCCCAACTCAGACACACATTGCACCCCACGCCCTTCCACACATCCATTCTTTCAATCCCCCACATGTCCCCACGGGAGAAAAATGCGCACAACCACCATGAGAGGCACAGACTGGTGGCGGTGTGCCTGATCTGCAGCTGCTGATGCTCTGTGAGCAGCGTGTCCTGGAGCTGGCAGGGGAAGACTCCACGAGGAGAATGGTGACCGACAGCCAGGTTGGCCTCCGGCATGCAAGTGACATCAGCTTAACTCTCTTCCTAAGTAAGTGCTGTGCTGCGCGGGATGCTTTCTCTCCCTTCCCCTCATGTGTGTTCTTTGTTACAGTCGTGGACCCTGATGCACCAGGCCCTTCGAGTGTCAGCACCACCCCCATCCCTGCTGCTCCCCAACCAACTACCCAGGACACCTTGGATGACACCTCGGAGGGAAGCCCTGAAGAATCCTCCGAGGACAACACCACTGAATCGGCACGGGTGCCAACCCGCCAACACAGAGACTGTCACGACAGTGGGTCATGTTAGTGATGAGGCTGCTGGGTCACTTACTGGTGAGCACATTGCAGATGCTGACGCACATCGGGTGGAGGCGGGCACATCCAAGGGCTCGGTGGAAGTCTGTCGGAGGTGAGGATTCAACTGACTCAAAGCCACATGCCGGGCCTCAGGGTTCGTTCGTCCCAAGGCTGGTTGAGATGCATCAGCAAACCCGGGGAGTTGTGGAAGGGCTGTCAGTAACCATGCTGCGACTGCCAGGCTGTTCAGGGGAGTCCAACAGAGTGCTGTTGCAGGAGGTGGTGCCGGTATAGCGGGCGAACCAGGCCAACACTGCAAGGGTGGCGACCGCAATGGAAAGTCCGGCTCAGGGATCTGTCCTCATGGGTGACAGGGTGCAGGCCATCCCGGTGGCACAGCAGGTCATAGCAGAGACACAGGGGGCCACAGCTGAGGATGTCACTGGCATCCAGGAGACACATCAGTCTGTGACCACGGGTGACAGGGGCATGTTGGAGACACTGCTGGCCGTGGCTGTGAGCCTTGACAACTTATCCCAGGCTCAGAGGGCTACTGCTGAGGGGCTCCAGAGCTTGGCTCACTCACAGAATGCTGTAGCGAAAGGGGCTCCAGAACTTGGCCCAGTCTCAGAGAGCTAGGGCTGAGGGATCACAAATCATGGGGCAGATGCATCTGGGCCTCCAGGACTGGCAGAGCCAGGTGACGCTGGAGCTTCTGTATCTCACTGGGCCTCTGACATACTCCCAGGGGAGGGAAGCACACATACATCTCCCCCAATCAGCTTTTGAAAGTTCCTGTCTAATACCATCAAAATTGGTGTGTGTGTGTGTTTGTGAGTGTGTGTTTATGTGTATGTGTATATGTCGCTGTGTGTGACTGTCTGGCCAGAATTTTCCAGCCCATTGTGCTGGATCTTCTGGCCCTGCCCATGTCCTGCTCATGATGTGGAGATGCCGGCGTTGGACTGGGGTGAACACAGTAAGAGTTTTAACAACACCAGGTTAAAGTCCTGCTCGTCAGCCCTGTCACAGGAGAAGCCGCAGTGGGGGGAAGGGGCTTGAAAATTCCAGCCTCTGTGTGTGCCTTCATGTCTATTTGTATGTCCATGTGTGTACATGTAATCATGTGTGTGTGTGTGTGTTAGTGTGTGTGTTTGTGTGAGTGTGTGTGTGTGATGTCCATATGTGTATCTGCGTTTTTCTATGTCTTTGTATGCCTGTTCATGTACACATCTGTATTTGTGCTTCCCTCCCCTGGGAGTATGTCAGAGGCCCTGGGAAAGGCAGTGTCTGGTAGCATAAGGTTTTTTTTTGAGGAGTTTTGATTACCGCGTGGTGAGGTTACGGGCTCAGACACAACACAGGTATAAATAAGTCACAATCTGTTCTTTTGTCACTCATTTGCCCTGGGGGTCAGGCTTTTTGTTTCCCTGAGTGGAACTGGGCCCTGGCTTTCATTCAGCAGGAATCTGGGTTGTAATTAGAGAATAAAAGCAGTTGTACATTATAACCGGTATCAGCCACCACCCAATAGGTCAGACCATTGATTAAAACTAGGTTACGGCTCTGTTCAACCATGTCAGTTCTTTATTCCCAGAACCAGCAGCAGTCAGGAGGTCAGGCTATTGATGAAAACTAGGCCGTGAGCCATACTTAGAGCTGCAGAAACCTGAAACAAGCATGAAGATGACAGGGTTCAAACACTTTGTGGCTTTGTAATAATAATATAATACACTCAGGTTATTACAATATATAATCTTGGGATTAGATTTCTCTTTAATTCTCTTACCTC